>NW_025047756.1:2500-60000 GCF_018831695.1 Puntigrus tetrazona | reverse complement strand
ACATGATCCTGGATCAACATTACTGTTGAAAAATATTGACTTATCCCAATCCCTACCCCTAAACCTAATCCTGCCCAAAATCTATTCCTAAAACCAGTGGAAAATTATAGATAATTCAGTGTAGAAGAACCTAACCTAAAAGCCTAAAAATGATATTTTCAAAAAAATGATCCTTTGGAATAGATAATCTGATTGGAATGTTGTTCCAGGATCCACAAGAATCTTGTACTTGGTGAAATCAAGCTCACCCACTTCGTACCTTCCTTGTTTCCAACAGGACAACAAAGTGAATGGTGTAACGGACTCCACTCGCATCATGGGCTACTCCTTCCTTTACCCGGCAGTCTTGCCTCGCCCATACGTCACCACCCTCCCACTGACCCCCAGAGATGAGTTCTTCATCCTGGGCAGCAGAGGTCTGTTTGAAGTCTTGGACCCTAGCGAGGCAGTGGAAGCCGTACGGAAGGTGCCCGATGCCCTGGCGGCCGCCAAGAAGCTGTGCACGTTGGCGCAGTCGTACGGCTGCACCGATAGCCTCAGCGCTGTTGTGGTGCAGCTCAATGTGGCGGAAGACTGTTGCTGTTGTTGTTGTGCGGCGTCTGCGGAGCCCGGCTCCGGAAACACGCATGCACCTCCGAGCCCCGGGCCCGGGCTGTTCCCGGCCTCCTCCGCCGGTGTTCCCCCGTCCTCCTGCAGCGAGATCAGCTCCGAGGTCAGCGCGTCTGAGATGAGCTCTGAAGTGGGATCGACCGCGTCCTCGGACGAGCCCCCGCTCCTGCTGCAGGAGGCACAGCTCCACCTCCATCCGCAGAGCCACCCCAACCCACGCCTCCCCTGCTGCTCACTCCACCTTGCTCCCAGCTCCGCAAGCTCCTTCCAGAGGCAGCTGTCCAGTGCCACCTTCTCCAGCGCACTCTCGGACAACGGCTTGGACAGCGAGGACGAGGAGCCCATCGCTGGAGTCTTCTCCAACGGCAGTCGGGTGGAAGTGGAAGCTGATGTCCATTGTCTGCTGCCTTTGCCTCCGCCTCCTCCACCCTGCACCCCAGAAACCCCGGAGAAGCTTCCGGAGGAAGCCGAGAACCTTGTGGGAGCGGATTCTTGGAGCAAGACCTTGGGGAAGCGAAGGGGAAACGGCTCGGTGGCGCTGCAGGAGCAGAGTCACAACTTGATTGAGGTTGCAACTGAAGTTCCTTCAAAGAAACCTGGAGGTTACTTTACGGCACCAGCTCAACCCGACCCAGACGACCAGTTCATCATCCCTCCAGAGCTGGAGGAGGAGGTGAAGGAGATCATGAAACAACATCAACAGGACCAACAGAAGCCAGCTAAGAGCGAGAGACCTGCAGACTACTACGACACGCCGCTCTGAGGGAGTCGCTGCATTCTGTCATCATCTACTCAGCCTGATGACTTCAATCCAGTTCTTGAAAGTGCAGTCTGTCACCTAATACTAAAGCAGTTCTTGCACTAATGCCACAAGAATCTCAACGACATGAGGCTGAGTAGATGAAGACAGAATGCACTCGGTACAGTGGAGTATCTTCTGCTTACAGCTTCGCTGAGCTCAACCAATATGAAGCTGTCAGTCCTCGAGCTGCGACGGCTCCGAAAGGTCACAAGACTGGAGACCTAGATGCCATGTCCTACAAAATCTACCAGGATCTCAAACAATCCTTCAACAGCAGTCGAGTGAAATTGCAAGCTGATGTCCACTGTCTGCTGTCTCCACCTCCTCCATCCTGTACCCCAGAAACCCCGAAGGCTGGAAACCTTGCTGGAGCGGATTCTTAGAGCAAGACCTTGAGGAACGGAGGGGAAACGGCTCAGTTGAGGTGGCAATAGAAGTTCCTTCAAAGAAACCTGGAGGTTACTTCACCATTCCAGCTCAACCCGACCCAGACGAAAAGTTCATCATCCCTCCGGAGTTGGAGGAGGAGGTGAAGGAGATCATGAAACAACATCAGCAGGACCAACAGAAGCCGGCTAAGAGCGAGAGACCTGCAGACTACTACGACACGCCGCTCTGAGGGAGTCTCTGCATTCTGTCATCATCTACTCAGCCTGATCTTGTTGGCTTTAGTCCACAGGTCTTGATCGTAGGGCTGGGCGATATAGCAAAAATTATTTTTTTGTTGTTTTTTTTTTGTAATTTTCCCCATAACGTTTGACTGATTCAAGATAATACCATCATAACTAGTCAACTTAAAAACATTCACTTTCTTAAAGTTATTTTTCAACTGTACCATACATTTTAGAGGTCAAGATCAAGGGCTGTCAAAATGACTGGAAAACAAAATTCTGTGCTTCAATATTATGAATATTCTAATTATATTCATATTTAAAAGGAATCAAGAGGGCACATCGAGCAAAATACTGCTGAAGCACGTTTCTTTGAAGCAATAAAATAACATGACTGTGAAAAGAGGGCATAATGTTTAAGATTTAGAACCCAAATATGATTAATTTGTGTGACAGTTGTACTGTATGTTTAACCCAAAGGGCTGAAAGCCAATCAATAGATTAATTTTAACTGACTTTCTAAACATGCGTCTCTCTTGTGCGAGACGGTAATAGATGTCCCTTTAGAAAAACATGCGTTCAGAGATTTTTGACCCGAAGAGTGCTCTTAAAACACACACACTCACACACACACACACACACACACACACACACACACACACACACACACACACACACACACACACACACATAAAACATTAGCCTAAGTTTCAGACGTAGTGTTTGAGTAAAGAGAATGCTGTACTATGCCAACATGGTTTATTTATTTATTTAGTCTTTTATTGTGAAAGCGTGGCGTTTGAGGATCCAATCCCAGTTTTACTGACAAGCTCTTTTTAATACTCATTGGTTAACACCCCTTGCCCAACCCTACTTGAGATTTAGTGTAAAGCGTTTCTTACGAACGCCGCTGTTCTGGAGTGAATCAGGAACACATTGAACACCGTGAGGCTGAGTAAATGAAGACTGAATGTGGAGGATCTCCTGCAGCCCCTGCATCTCAACCAATCCCTTTAAGAGAAGGCCAGCGCCTCGCCGTTAAAGTTTCACTAGAGTTTGAAGAGCAGTTCACTACTGATCACTGACTGTTTTAACTTTTATTTACCTTAAACCGATACCTATATAATTCAACACTAGTATTGCGATCTTACCTGTCGTGACCAATGATGAGACTCTGGACGTTTTGATTTCATTTTTTAGTTACCATATCTTTTTATGCGAGAGAAGCTACAACAGACTTTTAAGTTGATTTAAAATCAGAAGATTGCGTTGACGTTGATTGTGTTGTACGGTACACACTAGTAATACCACGCTTAACTGTTGTAGATAGGGCACTTAAAGTAATACTGTATCTCTTCAGTAAATCAAGGCTTTGCGCCTGTATAAAAACTAGAAATTTAGTGGAAATTTGAAAGACTAACTCCTAGGAGTTGCTTACTCTTTTATGGTGACTTCGTCACTTTTTACTAATCTTCTCTGCGAGAAATGGTGATTTTTTTTTTTTGTTTGTTTTTTCTTTTCCTCTTTCCAATGATTGTAAATAAGAAAAATATTGTATACCAATGCTTTTTAAGGGAACTGTGTGTCTAGAATGAGATGACCCTTTATGCATACATGCCAATAGATGTATATGTACCAGAAGCATATACACACACCACCTGTAAATGAACTGTGCTTTTGCCCAGTGCTGTCGTCACTCGCTGATCAATGAGCCATACACACACTCACACACACACACACACACACTCACACGCACACGCACACTCACACGCACACGCACACTCTCACACACGCACACTCTGACACTCACACACACTCACATACACTCACACACACACTCACACTCACACACACGCACACACACACGCACACTCACACACACTCTGACACTCACACACACTCACATACACTCACACACACACACACACACACACACACACACTCACACACACTCACACTCTCACACACGCACACTCTGACACACACTCACACACACACTCTCACACACGCTCACACTCACACACACACAGACACACACTCACACGCACACTCACACACACACACACACACACACACACACACACATACTCACACACTCACACACACACACACACACACACACACCTGCTCCTCACACCAGCATGACTGTGTCAAGTCCTGTAACGCAAAACAGTATATCTGTAAGGAATTATACTCCAACCAACCACACAAACAGTTCCTGGTTTTGTTATAATAAATCTTAAATTTATGACTCTAAAGCTTTTCATGTGGTGATTTCTGTTTTTCTGTTATTTTTCTGTCTAATATCCCAGTATAACAGAGGTACTTAGTAGTAACTATTGTACCTACGTGAAATAACATGAACTTATAAGCCTGTAATTAGTTACATCTTTTGGTTTCAGAAGTCGCCGTGTAACAGACTCATCCGTAACAAACATCTACATCATTACAAACTCTCTCATAACTAAGTTATATGGTAAGAGCTTTTTGTTTTATGTAAGTACGATGCTAAATATAGTGTAGTGCCTCATTCTGTAGTTACACATGTACTTACTCTGTGGTTATATACTACCTACACATCTAGTTGCTATGTATGTACGGAGTACACGGGTATTAGGAGCATTAGATAAAGTCAGAACAAATATAGAGAGGATATAGTATAATTGCATTGAAAATGAAAAGTGCAGATCATTTATTTTGCTCATGTTGTTTGTGATCTACACACACACACACACACACACATTCAAGCTTTGTGTGAAAGTTAATAAGTAAAACTACTTAGCATGCTGTCAGTTCTTCAGATAGTTAATGGCTACTTAATTCAGTCGTTTAAATGTAGTAACATTTGCTATTAATGGAGTTGTTGTGATGTTTTCTTTGACAGACAGGTGAAGACTTCTGGAAACAGACATGTTTTTCAGCTTGAGTTTCAGATCTCTGGCCAGTGTTTTTTCCAGCTTTCTGCTGGAGCTCTGTCTTGTGATTTCCAGTCTTGAAACCTCTCCACCACATCTCCGGCTGCTTCTCCAAGCATTTTAGCTAATGCACGTATTTCGTTTCTCCATATGAAGAAGTTTTTGTTAATCAAAATATAAAGTAAATCTTATATAATTTAGTTACCATTATAACTGCAGTCAGACATAAGCTAAGAACCCCACTATTTAGAACCCATCTGTTTTTGGCATTTTACATCTGTTGTCTTACACCTGTGATCCTCATTAACAAGGGTAATTCAGGAGGCCACCATTTATTACTGTGACGTGGTAGTGTGATGACCATATAAAAACCCCTGAAGAGTGGTAAGCGAGAGTGCTGTCTATAGAGTGGTTCTGTGTGGACCTTAGACAGACTCGGCTTGTATTGATCAATAAAAGTCTGAATTTTTGCTATCAAAACCTAATGCTCGGAGTCTTCTTTAATCCGGGAAATCCACAACAATTGGCGTCACGAACAGGATAGGAAAGGACAACAGGGTGGACAACTGAAGCGAAGTTTTGGACGGACAACACAACAACTTGGCCAAAGGTAAGCAGTTTTTGCTTCATAGTTAGGTTGTGTTGTTCGCCAGAAGCTACTACTGGTAAGTGAGACACCTTATGTTCTTCTAAAAATAATCGAACCAAGTGAAGAAAAGATTCTGATAATTGAAAGAAAATTGGGTTTTGATTCCAAAACACTAAATGCATGCAGTAATCTGTATTTTCTGTTGGTTTGGACTTGAGGAGAACAGTGAATGCAGATAGAATATATGTTAGTTTGTAGATAAAAGGTAAAATCCTGCAGGTGGATTAAAGCGCTGCTGTGGGTGAGTCCAAGAGAGGTGTCAAATTCCTGAATTCAGTGTAAATTCCTCCTTGGCAATTAAAATTCCCAATTTTTGTGGGTATTGGACAAATTAATTACATTTCAAACTCAAGTAAAACGCAGAAAGTAATACAAAAAAAACAATAGAAAACTTCAAAAGGATAAAGGACCCGTAATTACATAAAGTGACAATAAAGTAAGGTATAACGAGAAATAAAAGAAGGTTAAAACTGTTTAAAGCTGGATCATGCCAATACCAGACATTAATTGAGGTGGAAAATTCCCACAGGGGTTTGTTATTTTGGGCTAGCTCTGTTTGTCTTATGTGTTTATTATTAATTTGAAAGATAGATTGTTGAAGGGGTATGTTGAAAAATTGAGATAGGAAGTGGAAGAAAAAGAATTGAGGTCTACGTGTGGGCTAGAATGAGTGTTAGTTGAATGACTGTCTGAAGGACCACGTGTGAAGTAGAAATTTGGGAAAAAGATTGTCTTCGCTTGGGTAGCAGAAGAGTAACAAGTGAGGCAGAGTACATGGTTGTTAGGTAAATTCACTGGATTGAGGAGGAGTATTTATGAAATATTTGTTTTGTGTTTTAGTGTTCAGAAATTGTTCTATGTAAAGTAGGTGCTATTTGTGTGAGCTCAACTGAATGTGTACGGTGTGACTGAAGCATGAATGCATGAACCTTTCGTAGTTTTGTCTTATTTGGATTATATAAATGAGCCCTATATATAAAGGGACGTATGATAAGTGATTAAATGAATGAGCCCAGTACATAAAGGGACATAGCTGGTAAGTGTTAAAATAAATGAGCCCTATAGAATAAAGGGACACAGTTGGGATGAATGTATGAGCCCTGTAAATAAAGGGAGTGTGTGTTCATGAATGGATAAATGTATACCGCATAATTAAAGTTATTGACTAAAGTTAAATATCGCTTGAATAGATTCTGGTGACTATATAGTACGGTGATAAAACATATCTGGTATAGTAAGTCGCGAACTTATTGAGGATACATACGATATATTGCTGATAAAAGTGGTGAATATTGTTGTTTGGTTTACGGGTACAGTAGACGGTTATCGTAAAAATACTTAAGAGTCCTCACTTTAAGAGCTATTGAAGGGAAAAACTATTCTTACAGGTTATACAGGTTGACTTATAGCGAAGTTATGACAACTCCTGCAGAAACATTGGGAGCAAAGCATCCTCTGCTTAAGGAACTGATACATAAGCTCTGCAGAAAGTGGCAAAAGAGAACAAAAATTTGAGTACTAAATGGCCTGAAGAGGGAACATTTGAGGTGACATTGTGTGAGGAAATGGAAACATTGGTAAAAAATTACAAAACTAAAGGCATATTCCTGAACCGAAAAAGAGAGAAGAAGAAAAAAAGACAAAAAGAGCAAGAAGTTTTAAAATTATTTAAAAAGAAGGCGAAGATTCTAGAAAAATTCTGAAAGAAGCAAACCAAGAAATAAAGAAAACAGAAAAGAGGTTAGTAGATCCACCTCCGTATGGAAACTCTGAAGGACAATTTCCATTACTCAAGGGAAAAGTTCAAGTGTTAGGCGAGCTTGGGATGGAAGGGGAAATTGATTTAGAACAAGGGAAGCCGACAGGACAGGATGTAAGACCCAAAACAAAACCAATTAAAAAGCCACAAGAAAGCGATTATTTAGACTGTTATGGAGAAATACAGACAGCCTTAGACAAAATGAAAATACCATATGAACAAAAATCTCAGTCAGAAAGGGAAAATGAGGATCTCAATGAGGGATGCGGGCTAGAAGAAGAAATAACACAAAAATTCAAAGATACAGAAATGAGGTTAAGAGAGTTTGAATCTGATGAGAACAGGGGGACACTCCATAAAGGACGATTAAGAGCACAGAACAAACAGCTTCCAATTTTAATTAAGGGGACAAGGGCACAATATATTCCATGGGCCACACAAGATGTAGAGTGTCTGATCACCCGGTTACCTGACATGCACGAGGGAGCTGGAAAATGGATTAGGGTGTTTGAGGAAGAGACAGCAGGCAAACTTTTGGCCGTGGGGGATGTCAAAGCACTCCTAGCAAAAACTATAGGAGGAATAAAGACGGAAGAAATCTTACAGGCAGCGGGCCTCGAGGGAGCAGTGGACACCGTCCCGACATGTGGCAGGCACTACGAGCTGAGTACCCCACTAGGGTCGACCCGGAAGCATTGAGGGGAGATCAGTTGGGGGAAACTGAAAATCCCATCACCTATGTACAGAGACAATTGAAAAGATGGAGACAAGAAACTGAAGGGAATCCAGAAGGTGACCCTCTTATGTCTACGTTGTTCAGAAACTCTGTAATAGAGGCCATGCCCCTAACTGTAAAAAGCAAGCTGGAGGATGTAGTCGGTTTGACCTCCAAATCACACCAAGAGTTTTGTGATCATGTGACTCATGCGGTTGAACTCTATAGGAAAAATGAGTTGAGGCTCAAAGAGCAAGAAAAGACCTTCAACGAAAACTGACCCAGTTGCAACTTGAGGAACTAACAGCTAAAAACAAGAAGAAGACTCAACAGTGGTGAAAACTGAGGAGTCCAACCAAATGAGTTTAATGGCTCCCATTAACGGTTCACACCCAGCTGTGCCCACATTGACCCCTCTAAACACAACCCCGACACCTACACCCATTGTTAATGTCTATGCCCAGCCAGGACCCCCTGAGTGGAAAAGAAAACAACTGCAACCTCCAAAAGGAGGAAACAGAGCTGTTAATCTTCCTCCAGGACTGTGCTGGAGATGTGGACAGCCAGGACATATAAGAAGAGATTGTCCCAATCCATGGACAACAGACCCCGAGTTTAGAAGGTGGGCAGGGAACCAGACACGCTATCAAAATGTTGCAGGCCCATGGAGAAATCCAAATACAAATTATTAGGGGTGCCCAGAGAATCTTATAGGGGAGAGTCTACTACCAGTTTTAACAACCAATGCAAATCAAGAACCTATATTGCAAATAGAAGTAGAAGGCAAAACAATTCCAATGATGATAGACACAGGAGCAGTCTATACATGTGTAAAATCAAATTATGCCTCACACCTCCCCATGTCTGGAAAATTTGTAAAGACAGTAGGATTCTCGGGACAAATACAGTTAATCCTATGACAGCTCCAATTTGCCTACAAACAAAAGACAAAAGTGTAACCATGCCTATTCTGATATCAGATCAAACGCCTATTAACCTATTAGGAAGAGATGCATTGTGTAAGTTAGGATTGCAAATTTGGTGCTCTACTGATGGAGTGTATGTAGATATGCAGGGAGCTCAAATGATGATTTCCGAAGCTGAAGCAAATGTATATTGGATAGGGCAGATAGACGAGGATGTAAAGCAGATCATTGACGAATGGGGTAAATTCATTGAAGCACAGACCCCCGAGTTACGAATACCCAAGACAGGATTTCATTGCATAATGAAATATGACCCAACAAGAAACAAAATTCTAGAAGAAGAATGGCAGGAAGAAACAAAAGAACAAAAAATTGAAATGATCTCACAATACATAATAATAGGTGAACAAGGAGCAGCCTTAAAAATAACCGAAAACGAATTCATAAACAAATGGTTTGATATGAAGGATTCAGTACCGCATATACCTTTATATGTAGGGAAAAAATGGGAAACCAAGCATTTAGGACAGATGATGAAACAAGCCACGCAAAGTAAATGGGAACCGACAATAAATCCGTTAATCTTTCATTCCACTGACCAAAACTACATAAAAATTCTATGTGGTACTTCATTATTAGGCATTCCACAGGAGGTGATTATCAGACAAAAGCAATCCGAGCAAGTAATGGCAACACCAGACTCAGAAAGAACTACGGCTGAACTTTTGCAGGGGCAATAAACCAGGTGCCGGCTGAGCTATGGTCCCAGCATGAGACAGACGTAGGGTTAGTAAGGTCAGCCAGTCCAGTACAAGTGAGGCTAAAACCAAATGCACGCCTTCCTCGGAAAGACAATACCCATTGAGTCAAGAGGCGGAATTAGGCATAAAAACCACAATTGAGGGACTTGTTAAAGCAAAAGTGTTAGTAAAAACAAACAGTTACTGCAACACACCCATCTATCCGATACTCAAAGCAAACAAAGTCAAATGGCGTCTTGTACATGATCTGAGAGCAATCAATGCTATAACAGAAGATTGGCCAACAGATGTTAGTCATAAGGAAAATCATAAGAAAAATTGAAAATCATAAGGAAAATTAAAAGACTAGGCTGTGTTTACCATCCTCAGTCCCAGGGACAAGTTGAAAAATTAAATGGTCTTCTCAAATCCAAAATTAACAAAATAGTCTTGCACTGATGAGTTACCGCATGCAAACTAACCAAAACACACATCTAACACCTCACCAAATGCTTACTGGACGCATGATGCCTGCACCATGTAACAGAGGTCCATACAAAGGACCCCACTAGAACAACTACAAATGGAGTTAAAATCATACATGAAAGAGCTAACGGCTATCCATAAAGCTATTTGTGCGCAGGAAAAAAGAAAGGAGCTGTCGGAGCAGACGGAAACCAGCTGTCCCATCACCCCAGGAGATCAGGTCTATCTGAGAGTATTCAGAAGGAAATGGAACGAGCCAAGAAGGGAAGGGCCGTATAACGTCACAGCAGCAACACCAACTGCTGTTCAAGTAGAAGGAAGCAGCACTTGGTACCATCTGAATCACTGCACAAGAGTTCCCAAAGGAAGACCAGCCACGATACAGAATAATAAAGAACATGCAACAGAGAGAGCTCAGCAAGACAATGGCGATAATATTGTTGACCACATGCCTGATCAGCGCATGTCTGTCACAAGTTCAAGCCAAAGACAACATCACAACTCCAGCCCCCGCAAGTCAAGCACAGAACAACTCTCTGCCACACAACCTCACTTTCCTACCATCAACTTTTCAGCCATCCACCAAAACCAGCAGCGACTCAGTTGAAGCAGGACAACATGGAAAGCAACGCAGGAACAGCGAGGACAATGACAACATGTACGAGGATGACACCAAGCTAGATGTTTTGTGGGAACGGGCACAAAGCAATCAGTGGTATGAATGGGCCACCTTCACAACAGCAGAATTAAATAGGAAAGACTGCCTAGTATGTACCAAAACACCGGGAAGCCAAGTAATAGCCGTTCCAAATCCATACAACTACGAACATTGTGCAAAATTCAAAGAGATTATTGCCATTTGGGGAGAGACTTCGACCCTTCTGCCCCGCTGAATGTTTAAGCTCCTAAGTAATGCCAACCACAAACTTCTTTTCAAACATATACCAAGACTGAGAGCCAAATGTAGAACTCTGGATCTAACAGAGAACATGAGAATTCAAAAGGACCAAATAGAAATTCCAACCTGGTACACCATAGACTATAGTAAAGAATATGAGTGCTTTGCCAAACCAACAGGAAGTATAAGTGTGGGACAATTCAAAGGGAGGTGCAGCGTCACATGGAACCTTGATGCCAAAATCTATCGAGAGGCTGATGATCCTATGGAACTTCCACCCTTCCGGGCATCAGGAATCAGGAGAGGAAGGAATATATATCCAGCTAAAACATGTGAAAATCAAACTATATCATTTCCCAAGCAGACAGATACAAGGATCAAACTGCAGCACTAGCAGACTTTTTCTGGATTTGTGGAAATAGGAAACTTTTACCTTCATTACCCCTAGGATGGACAGGAAAATGTACTAGAGTACGGTTGATACAAGAAATCCATATTACAGAATGGAATCCTGAATCCCTTTCCGGGAAAAATAACGCAGCTAACTCCAGAGCTAAGAGAAGTTATAAACCAGATCCTAGAGTATATATAGATGCTGTAGGCCAACCAAGAGGTTTACCCGAGCAATTTAAAGCTAGGAATGAAGTTAAATCAGGTCTTGAATCCATATTCATCTGGATTACACAGAACAAAAATACAGAATGGATAAATTATATATATTACAATCAACAAAGGTTCATTAATTACACAAACGAGGCATTAATCTCTTTTAGGGAACAGTTAGATGCAACAAGTAAAATGACATGGCAAAATAGACTAGCTCTTAACTGGATGTTAGCTGACAAAGGGGAGTATGTGTATTATTTGGTAATCAATGTTGTACTTACATACCTAACAACACCTCACCAGAAGGGACATTTACAAAAGCCATGACCAAGCTCAAAGAACTACAGATAGAAATGAAAAAGAATGCTGGAAAAGATGAGAAAATGTGGGACTGGTTTAATTTGAATTTAGGATCATGGGGAGAACAGTTAGCAAAAATAGGACTACAACTCGCAATGGCAAGTACTATGGGAGGGGTACTACTTTGTTGTGTGTTTCCTCTATTAAAATCCTTAATTATCAAGTCCACAGTCAAGCAAATGGGAGTATTGAGACCTAGAGGAAAAATATACTCAAATCAAAATGAGCATTACCTAGACCTACTTTACAAAACAACCGTGAACTTGCATCTAGCCGAAGAAACTTCCAATAGCTCTGATGAGGAATAAGGGAATGACAACAAACTATTATGCATGTTTTATATTTTGTTTTATGATGATTTTGTTTTATGATGTTTCTGATCAGCATTTAGGAGGTACCCTTCTTACCTACATATTCATATTTGTTTATGTTTACTCATGCTTTGGTTGATCTATTCTATTGACATAGATGTGTTCCATAATTAGGATAACCATAGACATAATAAAACCAAGTATACAACCCCTGTACATTGACTATAAAGTAAAATCAAGGTGTTATGGTCTTTTACTTCCTTCTAGCCAAAGAGACCGAGGGAAGAGGTTTGGCCCTAACACCTTCTTGAGAGAAGTGGCATGATTTAGACTTGTTGTAATGTAACATAGGGACTATTTTTGGTTACTAGATAGCGTAAACAGAACAGACTGAATCATGAAACGTCACTCAAGAGTAAAATGAGACGTAAACGTCTCAAAGGGGGAAATATGAAGAAGTTTTTGTTAATCAAAATATAAAGTAAATCTTATATAATTTAGTTACCATTATAACTGCAGTCAGACATAAGCTAAGAACCCCACTATTTAGAACCCATCTGTTTTTGGCATTTTACATCTGTTGTCTTACACCTGTGATCCTCATTAACAAGGGTAATTCAGGAGGCCACCATTTATTACTGTGACGTGGTAGTGTGATGACCATATAAAAACCCCTGAAGAGTGGTAAGCGAGAGTGCTGTCTATAGAGTGGTTCTGTGTGGACCTTAGACAGACTCGGCTTATATTGATCAATAAAAGTCTGAATTTTTGCTATCAAAACCTAATGCTCGAGTCTTCTTTAATCCGGGGAATCCACAACACATACAGCATCAAAGCATTCCGGTCCTGTGGCCAAAAACGCTTGTCCGGAGGTTTTAGCATTTGTAGGAGGTCTAGCACTCGATCACAGATTGATAAAGCTTTAGATTGTCCTCAGCTAGCTGCTTTCAGTGTATCAGTAGACGGCAGAATCTGGCATCAGCTCAAGTGATATCTCTGCTGACTTCACGGAGTGTGTCTTTCACGCGAGCCACAACAAGTTTCAGTCCACTGTCTTTAACTTTTTTGAATGGACTCTGCATCTGTGCCCTGCCTCAGCTCTACAATGAATAAAAACACATTTTCTACACCTTTGCCACCCTTTCTTCAGTGCTGATGCTAATTTTTGAACTGAGCTCTTGAATATTGGAAACTTCTTCCACATTGGCGGTGTGATATGACCTATAGTCTGATCTGATCTGATTTATGCACAGTTCCCACCTTTGCACCGTGGAGGTCCTGAAGCCTCAGTATAGGGCTGAGCTCCTTCGACTCCATGTAGACGGACCTGAGTGATGCTGCGGTCTCCTCCATTGATGTGGAATTCACCTCTTATTTCTTCATTTGGGAGAAAGGTCTTCTGCTTTAGTCAGAGCCGCTCCTGTTCTTTGCTGGCCCTATGTTTATATATCCTTACTTCCCCATCAATACACTCCTCATTCTCACAGATGATGTTATTAGAGGAGCCTAAAAAGTTTGCATGTTTGCTAAAAAAGTGAACTCCGGTACATTTATGCCATGAGACCAGGTAGACCAAGTCAGTTTTACAAAGTCTGATTACCTCTTGGCTAGCTACATGATGATTAAAGTAGATATTAACACAGTCTTAACGTAGCGGCTTCTGAATGTCATTACATTAGACCGCAAACATCACCATAACACACACACACACACACACACACACACACACACTTCACAGTGAAACTGTTTCAAAGTGCAGTAAAATCGCTGAATAACTTCATTTTGCTTCAAGTATTAAATATTACAATATTTTGTACAGTTGTAATTTTTTAAACCAACAACCATATTATGAATGTAAATGAGTTTAGTGGTCATAAGTGCTGTTTACTTGTACAGTATACTCATGTTTGTGATGATATTCTCTCTTGAATGTTATTGCGTCTTACACAGCCGTTCACAGGATGCTGTCAGGATTAGTGTTCATCAGTCAATGAGACTCACGCTTTTATCCCAAATATCTTTCATTGTGTTCTGAAGACAAACAAAGCTGTTCTGGGTTCTGAACGACACGGGATAAGTGATGAGCAACATTTTCCTTTAAACCTGCGCGGAGTTATAGCTTCCGTGAGTTTCTAATAATGTTAAGCTTTATTATGAGTTTTTAAATTGGTTTAATGTCATGCAGCCGTGGAAAACATTCTAATGATGTGTTCGATGGATTCTCATCCGCTTGCTGTATTTTGCCGGTTACTCAATGCGGGCAAAATGAAATTGAGGATTTTAAAAAATGTAATACTCGAATTGACGAATCATGACGGCCCTAAATTAATGATTAAATTACTAGTATTTTATAAAACCGGCCCCAGCTCTTCATGCGAACGACTTCATGTTCTTCATGGTGATCCCTTGTGCTCCGAGATGTACTTTCTTCTGCTGTTTCTTCACACAGAGCACACTGATCACCGTCACCACCAGCATCACCACGAACACAACCACAGACGCCAGCACCGCCGTCACAACACTGCTCTGAACAGAGCTCTTCAGCTCACACCGGTCTCCGTAATACCACCAGTCCTGACCCGCAGCACACCTGAGACAGAGAGAGAGAGAGAGAGAGAGAGAGAGAGACGGAGAGAGAGAGAGAGAGAGAGAGAGAGAGAGAGAGAGAGAGAGAGAGAGAGAGAGAGAGAGAGAGAGAGAGAGAGAGAGAGAGAGAGAGAGAGAGAGAGAGAGAGACAGAGAGAGAGACAGAGAGAGAGAGAGAGAGAGAGAGAGACAGAGAGAGAGAGAGAGAGAGAGACAGAGAGAGAGAGAGAGAGAGAGAGAGACAGAGAGAGAGAGACAGAGAGAGAGAGAGAGAGACAGAGAGAGAGAGACAGAGAGAGAGAGACAGAGAGAGAGAGAGAGAGAGAGAGAGAGAGAGAGAGAGAGAGAGAGAGAGAGAGAGAGAGAGAGAGAGAGAGAGAGAGAGAGAGAGAGAGAGAGAGAGAGAGAGAGAGAGAGAGAGAGAGAGAGAGAGAGAGAGAGAGAGAGAGAGAGAGAGAGAGAGAGAGAGAGAGAGAGAGAGAGAGAGAGAGAGAGAGAGAGACAGAGAGAGAGAGACAGAGAGAGAGAGACAGAGAGAGAGAGAGAGAGAGAGAGAGAGAGAGAGAGAGAGAGAGAGAGAGAGAGAGAGAGAGAGAGAGAGAGAGAGACAGAGAGAGAGAGAGAGAGAGAGAGAGAGAGAGAGACAGAGAGAGAGAGAGAGAGAGAGAGAGAGAGAGAGAGAGAGAGAGAGAGAGAGAGAGAGAGAGAGAGAGAGAGAGAGAGAGAGAGAGAGAGAGAGAGAGAGAGAGAGAGAGAGAGAGAGAGAGAGAGAGAGAGAGAGAGAGAGAGAGAGAGAGAGAGAGAGAGAGAGACAGAGAGAGAGAGAGAGAGAGACAGAGAGAGAGAGAGAGAGAGAGAGAGAGAGACGGAGAGAGAGAGAGAGAGAGAGAGAGACAGAGAGAGAGAGAGAGAGAGAGAGAGAGAGAGACAGAGAGAGAGAGAGAGAGAGAGAGAGAGAGAGAGAGAGAGAGAGAGAGAGAGAGAGAGAGAGAGAGAGAGAGAGAGAGAGAGAGAGAGAGAGAGAGAGAGAGAGAGAGAGAGAGAGAGAGAGAGAGAGAGAGAGAGAGAGAGAGAGAGAGAGAGAGAGAGAGAGAGAGAGAGAGAGAGAGAGAGAGAGAGAGAGAGAGAGAGAGAGAGAGAGAGAGAGAGAGAGAGAGAGAGAGAGAGAGAGAGAGAGAGAGAGAGAGAGAGAGAGAGAGAGAGAGAGAGAGAGAGAGAGACAGAGAGAGAGAGAGAGAGAGACACACACACCAGAAAACAACATCTGTTACTGAAGACAAACACTGTGCCAAAAAAGTGCAGTAAAATACACCTCATTCTCCTGCTAAAAACAAGTACACTTCCATAATATAATAAAAGTGCTCTATTCTCACACACTAATTTTGTACTTAATATACTAAAAATAATTCTTTAGTACTTCTTAAGATAAACCTGAGATCATCTAAGTGTGCTCAACTGTGCTGTTTTGAACTAAAATGCACTTTTAACATCTATATTTGTTTTAAAAAATGTATTTAGTTACCACTTAAGTGTGTGAAAGATGGTACAAGTACAAATACCTGAACATCCTTAAATCATGAGAAACTGGGGAAGATGTTCTGAAGACCTAATTTTTAGTGAGAAATGCCTTGGAAACTAACCGATTGGTTTTTACAGTTAGTTATTATTACATGTAATAATCTGTTTGGAGAAGACGCCTGACCTGCACTCGGCCCGCCCGGCGGCGTCCAGCACACACACTCCGTCGTTCTCACAGCGCACGGACACACACGGGTCAGGAGGAGCGCTGGAGGAGCTGACGTCTGGGGCTGAGGTTCCAGAAGACGTTGGGTTCGGTGAAGTGGAGGTGGAAGGAGAGGGCTGAGACGCTGTGAGGTGAGACAGATCTGCAGGAACACACACACAACCCCAGCAGCGTCACGCGGTTATATTCACCCAAAATAACATCTCAGCGTTTTCCTGGAGTTATAAAGATAAAGATGTGCCGGTTTCTACAGTGGACAGCTCCTGGCGTTTTTTGATATTCTTCATATTCTGTGTGCAGCAGGGACAGAAATGAATCTTTCCCAATAAGTTTGATTGATCTGGTCTCTTCTCACCCTCCATAGTGAGCAGGAAGATGGCGTCTCCTCCCTTGATGAAGTCTCGGCTCAAAGCTCTGGCGTTCGTGAGGAAAGTCGGCCATCCTGCCCCAGGACCACGGAAGTACTCCGTCCCATCCTCTTCTGTTACCTTCACTCCTACTTTACGAGGATCGTCCCAGAAGAAGTCGTCGGTCCCTGAAGAGAGAGCGAAAAGATAAGTTAAAGTGTTCATAAAATACAGCATTCAGTACAAAATATAAAACTTGACGCCCAAAATGGCTGACTAGGAAAACTGGGTATCATTCCACTCTGTGAGGTTTAATCTACAGAGATCGGTGATTCTTGGGCAAACGCCAACAAATGTAAAACTTATAAGCAAAAACAGCAAACATCTTTCATATCTCCTGACCACTAGGTGGCAAAGAACCAAAACACTGCAAGTTTAGTCTCAATACGCAAAACCTTTTCAGAGATATAGTCTCATTTTTCTATGCTTTTTGTAGAATTTGTTCTCCCGCTACTCAAGAATGTTTGGATGAATTGACTTTAATCACATAACTTGTTGGTCTGTCAAAACATCTAAGACCATCTTCGAAAAGTAGTTTTACAAACAATTAAAAATAGTAAAAACCTTACGATTTTTTTACTTTATTGTGTATACAACTCTGCATGAACCAAGGATTCAACCAAGAAAAAAATTTCTTTATGGTTCAACAGTTATTAGCATAAACATGAGTCAAACTATGGACACGTGGTGGTGCTGGAGACTGAGTTAGAGACTTTAGATTAGTTGTGATCACTGTTAAGACTGTCCTCTATCAGTGTACCAAACTTCACAACTTTCCAACAACGGTTCTATGGGCTGCCATTAACTCAAGAGCAGAAGAAGAAGAATAGGAACACACACACACACACGCACACACACACACACACACATATATGTCACTAAAGTTTATCAATGGGACAGATTACTGGACTCCTCTCACAAAGATCAATGGCTCACCTTCCAGAATCATGTTGGGGTCGGTGGTGACGCTCCTCTGGTTGTTCATGCGTCTGCGAATGTCTGCGTTCTGGTCCATCAGCATCATGGTCATCTGCTTCCAGGCCGCGGGCCACAGCAGACCGTCCTCGGCTCCGGACGCAGAGGTCAGGTGAGCGAACGCTCCCATCTCTCCCGGGTGTTCGGCCGAGTTCAGACGCAGACTCATCTGGAAGCTGTAGCCGTCTTCAGACGTGAAGGGAGGGCTGTAGATGGCGGTGGAGATCGAGGCGTTCTCCAGGACGCTCCTGAAGTCCTTGATCTTCCACACGTGTTCTGGACAGCGCGTCTCGGAGAGGTTGATGTCGTCCAGCGAGAGTCCGCCGGTGTTCCCGCTGCCTTTGATTCCCTCAAAAACCACTCGAAACTTTCTGGAGACGTTCAGACTGACGTGATGGAGCTGCCAGTCATCGCCAGGAGGAGCTTTTCAGTAAAGAGAGCTCGTTAATATATGATATATACACAGAAACGGTCTCATAATAGTCAGCTTTTAGAGAAAGTCTGATAGAGATTAAACACTGGAGACGAGACTCTCAAACACTCTACAGATGAACCCAGGTGAAAAATACTTCCATCATGTACCTAAAGTGCTGCATTTTCACGCACTCATTTTGTACTTGATATACTAAAAATTATTCTTTAGTATTTCTAAACATAATCTTAAAAACATAAGAGTGCTTTTTACATACTTTCTCTGTATTAAGAAGTATTTAGCTACCGCCTGAAACCTTGATCTTTCATTAAATATGCTTTTCATACTTATAAAACACATTTTAAGTAATGTATATTAATTATAAGATTAATATATTATGAGGATATACAAAATGTGTTTGTACTGAACTATTTTTGTATTTAAATATTTTATATTATATAAATATTGCCCACATAGTTTTATAGATATAATTTATGAAAATAATTAATTTGTACAAGGAAACACACTATTACTGTGTGATTAAAAGCACTTTTGTTCACACATTAAAAATATAAAATACATTAAGTATGCTTACTTTTAAATTGTACACGATTTCTAATTAATAATCCAATCATGCGCTAAATAGTGCATTTATAACAGCCACATTTCTAAAGTATTTTTAATTAAAAGCCAAACAGAACTATAGTATACTGATAGTATAGAAAATTCACTAAAATGTTATGGAAAGTGATCATAACACACTACACTTAATCAGTTAATGCTAATTAATGTATTTTCATTTAAAAAGTCTACTTCAAATGTATTTATAACTTTTACTTTATTATCAGTTTAATTTAAACTATGTGATAACTATGTGAAAGTGTACTAACATTAAAGTCATTAAAAGCACACTTTTAAGAAATATAATAAAACAAAGTCCTCTGTATACTTGTACACACGTACTTGCTTGTGTTGAGGTATCTGTAGTACGTTCATGCACGCTTTATTTATACCGTGGATCTACCTTCGACCTGCCGAACGAGCCGCAGGGCCCCGTCAGGGTTTTCCGTGTCGTACTCTCTCGTCCAGATCCTGAGCCGGTCATTGATGTGACCGCTGTTGAAGAGGAAGAACTGCAGGCACTGGAATCCCCGTCTGGGGTGGAGAACCCTGCTCTCCAGCAGAGCCCTGTTCCCCTCCGGCCCGCTCACTGTGCTGAAGTGCATGAAGTGACCCTTCCCTGAAAACAGGACGGATATCAAAGGAGCAGAAGACAGTCGTTTAGGCCAAAAAGCAGTAATAGAAGAAGATACTTTGTACATTTCCTACAATAAATATATCATTTTTGATGAGTGATATGCATTGCTGAGAACACAGTTAGATGTAGTAGTGATTATAAGAGCTGTTTGTCAAAGAGGATGACAGTAAAAGAGTTCGTCTTAATGGGCTGAGAAGACATGAAGAGTGAATCGCTCTCTTCCTTACAGCTAAAGCGAAGGACAAATGCTGGGATTTAAGTCATTATTCACTGAAGATGTGTGGCAGGTGACTGTCTTATACTAGATCTCGCACCAAAAACGGTGTTAGTTCTGACAGGGATGTTTCTCAGATGAAGCATTCTAGTTGTAAAGAAGCGGCAGATCTGTTCTAAGCTGTTCTAGAAGCGCTGAAGACTTGCCGTCACAGCGGCCCATGTTGGTGTAGTCGGTGTCTGGTCCCCCGGCGGCCCCGGAGACACGCTCCCAGCTCGCGCTTACATCACTCCCTCGGCCCCGGATCATACCGCAGATGCTCTCCGACTCAAAGTCACAGGAGTCCAGAAACGTGGAGGAGCTGGCTGTCAAACAAACATTCATACATTTACTGCATCTTCTCGTGTATGATACACTGGTCATCATTATAAATACCCCTCCCACGACATCAGCATCCAATTACATCGCAAAAACGCCCAGCTGTTAGCAAGAGGGTGTAGTTGGAGACCAAGCGATGTGTGTTAGGTAGGACGGGTCAAGGCTTACAGCAGTTGTAGAGTCGGTTGAGTTTGAGCAGGTCGCTGTCGCTGAACTCCATGCGCTGGCCGATCACGTCGCTGAAGGCCGGGATCCTGGTGACGATGGTGGGCTCCGAGCCGCTCTGGAAGGCCTTCTTGCTGTAGTGCATCATGGATCCGTAGTCGTAGGGGACGTTCAGAGAGCTGGAGACGCTGTCGTTGTACTTGTTGAAGTTATGCTCCTTTCCTGTGAAATGGACACGACTTCATAAAAACATCACAATAATCCACAGCACTCCGGTCCATCCGTCTCTAAAAGACAATAACTGAAACATGAAGATAATCCATAATAACACTTCCTCCAGTCTCCTGTCTCTCACATCAAAATCTGTGCTGAAAAATCTTATTTGTTAATAAATCCTTGTAAATCATTGTTAAAACAGTTAAAGTAGATTTAGACACGCCCTGAGTTCACCACGCTTTAGACTTTGTGTTTAGATCATTAAAATAGGGAACTATTCTTGCGTGAAATTGTGTGTCTATCAGGATTTCTGCTTGGAGCATTGAGATCTCTAAACCCATTTCCGTGAAAACCTCAAAATCAAGATTTTGCACTTTTTTTGTCTGTAGTTTAGAATCACTTGAACTCAGTTTAACAACACAGGTTAGTTTAGATTTCTCTCCTGATTCAGACCAGAACACTTTCACACTGAAGGAAGAGTTATTATGGATTATAGACTCTTATTTGAGAGGAAACATCTCAATGCTGGATTCATTTGATCTTTTGTCTTCTCTAGATGTTAAATGATGGACTGGAGCGCTGTGGATTATTATGGTGTTTTATCAGCTGACGGCACCCATTCACTGATGCAGAGACCCATTCCTTTATAAAGTAGATGTGTGATCATGGCACATACAGCAAGCGAGTAAATGTACAATAAGCCAGAATACATGAAATCCAACTGCAGAGCGGTTCCTCGTCTCAAACAGACCTTCAGTGATGTGCTCCCAGACGATGGAGACGTAGTCGTCGCGGTCGGAGCGTGACTGCTCGTGCCAGAAACCTAACGCGTGGAGAAACTCGTGCTCGATGGTTGCGATGCGATCACATCCGCTGCCGATGGACAGCTGCTGTTTACCGACACGCCGGTTCCCCACGGACGAAAAACAGCTGCTCACAAACATATATATAGACGATGGACTCTTTAACTGATGTCATCTTCTTGATCGTGAAGTATATTATTTATAATCGATTGCATATCGACCGACAAAGCATTGTGCAGCACAAAATCATTTAATTGCCAAACTAAGCATGTATTTAGCAGCTCACCCGCTGCCTTTAAACACAGAGATGTAGTTTTCTTCTCCACTCCATGGTTTGTAGTCGATGCATGACTTCAGACGATACTGTTCAAACGCCTTCAGGATCACGCCTTTTGCGTTAATATCTGCCCATAGAGAATTCGGCATTTCAGGGGTTAACATAGCCTTTGACTAAAAGTATAAGGGCTGGAATTATTAGAAACCCAGCCTGAATGAAATATTCACCCAAATCATCCTCCAGGTAATAAGGAATCACTTTCGGCCATCTGTACTGTCACCAATTATAGAATTTCTCCCCAAATTCTGTGACAGAAACATTTAGTCGCATGCTCTACACACAAACCAATGGATTCAACAAAATATCATCTTTTACCTCATCATAGACAATGTCTCCTTCAAAAAGATCAAGACCGGCCCCTGAACACACGAAGAAATGCCATGATAAATCAGAAAGAGCTTCATACACACACGTACAGGGCTGATGTGAGGATCTCTCACCTTCATTGATATCAAACAGATCTTCTTTACCGCCGTCGACATTATATTCTGAAAATCAGAGCGTGTTTTTACACTTCATTTGCACACTTTTAAATATATTTGCAGTAAAGAAGAGACAGAAAGCACCCTTACCAATCACTCGCTGCGTTCCCTGACAGACAAAATATAACCAAAACCTTTTAGTTTACAGTTAGAGTTAATATCCAGAGCAAACACGAGTTGCTGAACTACAGAAGAACGACTGCTGCGCCGCCGCACAGAAACATCTATTAAAAACTTCATAACCGAGTCACTCACCTCACATCTGCCTTGAGAGATGAAGAGAAAAAAGAAATGTGTGAGAAACAGAAGCGTGCGCGACGCGGCCCCGGGGCCCATGTTTGAGCTATAGATCACAGAACACCTGACAGAGGAGCCCTCGTCTGAAATCAGCTCAACTACGCTGTAAAAGATGCATAAAACAATAGAAAGTGCAAAGATGGCACGATGAAGCTGATAGGAGAACAGATCAATGATTGACAGAGCAGCAAAACTATCAACAGAAAAAAACGGGGGTCATGAGAAAATATAATCTTTATCAACATCATGAAGTGCATCAGACTATATTTCACATCAAGGTTTCTCAAACTAGAGTTCACTGAAAAACTGCAAGGAGATGAAAAACTAATGATGAATTAATGTGTGTGTGTGTGTGTGTGTACAGGTCCATGAAACTAGAAGATTTTCCTAATGCATATAAGCATCAGGATTTCTTAGAAACTGAATTAGGCAAATCGATAATATTAATAATTGAATGGCATTTTGTAAATTATATATAATTGACAAAAATGCTGTCCTTACGTGATTATGATTACTTTCAAATGTATTATAATCTGAGTAAATACAATAAGATTTATGTAATCTGATTAAATGTAAATTTATTACAGTGAAGACTTCAAACCTCGCTCCGTTCCGTTCCTTGAGATAGAGTAACAAAGTTCTGTGTTCGGCTGTTAAGATAAAACTATCAAAGATTGAGGACAAGATTTCCTGCACACCGCAGAAGATGAGATCCTTTACTCTGGTCATTGTGCAAAAAGATAAGATAAACCAGAGAAAGATCACATCAACATTACAACTACGCACGTGTGTGTGTGTGTGAGTGTGTGCGTGTGTGTGAGTGTGCGTGTGTGTGTGTGTGTGAGTGTGTGCGTGTGTGTGTGAGTGTGTGAGAGAGTGAGTGTGTGTGTGTGTGTGTGTGTGTGTGTGTGTGTGTGTGTGTGTGTGTGTGTGTGTGTGAGTGTGTGTGTGTGTGTGTGTGAGTGTGAGTGTGTGTGTGTGTGTGTGTGTGTGTGTGTGAGTGTGTGTGTGTGTGTGTGTGTGAGTGTGCATGTGTTTGTGTGAGTGTGTGTGTGTGAGTGTGTGTGAGTGTGCATGTGTTTGTGTGTGTGAGTGTGTGAGTAAGTGTGTTTGTGTGAGTGTGTCGTGTGTGAGTGTGTGTGTGTGTGTGTGTGTGTGTGTGAGTGTGTGAGTGTGTGAGACACTGAAGACTGGAGTAATATTAAAAATAGAATGGTTATTTTAAAACACAATTACAAACCATTACTTTTATCTCAACAAACTCATAGCCTGCTGTTTATTAATATTTAAGTTTAGGTATTGGGTTGTGGATGAAGAATATGGTCATGCAGAATAAGTGCTTTATAAACCAGTATGTTAATAATAGGCATGATATTAAGCAATAGTTGGTCCCTATTCTAAAATAATCCTACAATATAACCCAATCAGAGACTTCATAACCAGGACGGGCTGCTGAAGATAAAACCACTCAGCAGATCAACTCAGGCAAGAAAATATAATCACAACTGATACAAGCCTCAATACATAAATACAAGATACAAGAAAAATACACCAAGTGAAGTAGTGAGCAGAAGGAGAAAGAGATCTTCATCCAGATGAACCTGAGGATCTCACGGTGATGTTTGTTCTGAAGACACTGGCTCTCTCTCAATGATGCTGCTTTAATATTTCTTCAATTCAGATCTAATGAGTAGATCAATAAAGATTGTTTGAAGTATTTATTTTTAAATATTAGACTATCTTTCTGAGGAATATATTGTGTCATAGAAACATTTTTTTCACACTGGTATCAAACTCTGAGATCAGATTGACAAATTAAGCCAAAAAAATTAATTAACAAAATGATGATATAAATATCTGTGATAACAGCCTAGCCCTAAATAACACAATAACCCAGGACCGTGTCAAATCAGTGAGATCATCTATAAATGAACGGAAAACAGGTCCGGCGTAGAAGTTCCTAAAACAAAGATTAGTTTCATACAGAATTGAGATACATTTCATTTGTTTTGATGCACTGATAAACCCTTTATTTAAAGTTTGTTAAATAACTCACATGCAGCCGAGGACTGGTGTAGATCTTTAATTCTGGATGGGGCCTGTAATCTGTACTGTCTCTGTGTGTCTGTGTGTGTGTGTGTGTGTGTGTGTGTGTGTGTGTGTGTCTGTGTCTGTGTGTGTGTGTGTGTGTGTGTGTGTGTGTGTGTGTGTGTGTGTGTCTGTGTGTGTGTGTGTGAGAGATCACACACACAGAGAGAACCCCAGAACAGCTGGACTGTAGGAGTCCTGAATGATTGGTGGAGTCCGAGGACAGGAAGTGAAGCGCTGATAACACACTACTGAGACCGAGCTGTACGATCACAACACAGACTAAACATTTCACTGAGATCGTGACAAAATGCTTGTGGTTGCTGTCTATTCAAAGAAAGATCTACTTAATAAGTAGTTCAATGATTTTTTAATGAGGCTCACGCATGAAGACTTAGTACTTAGTTTGTTAATGAATCGAACATCTCTTGAGTGAACCATTCAATGAACACATCAGTCGTTTCAGTATCGGATGAAAGTCATGTTCAGTAATATTAATATTTCCTCGCTAACGGTTCTCATTCATGTGCGGTTCGTTTTGATGATTATTTTTCATACGCTGAAATATGACTTTATTCTCTAGACTCACTCAAAAGCGTTTCATTGTCTCTTAACATGTCA
Source organism: Puntigrus tetrazona (assembly GCF_018831695.1). Lineage (NCBI taxonomy): Eukaryota > Metazoa > Chordata > Actinopteri > Cypriniformes > Cyprinidae > Puntigrus > Puntigrus tetrazona. Next base: position 34,630 of record NW_025047756.1, on the reverse strand, counting down.
TTATTTTCACCTCACTCGCTCAACGACTCCCAAACCCTTCCTCCGCTGTGATTGGTCGGCTGGATCGACAGCGTTACCGTGGAAACGGATATTTCACCGCTCCTAAAGAGACGAGAACGAACGTGCACTTTCACTCAGACCCACCCGAGAAGATCAAGCGGGATTCGTTTTCAAAAACGACTCGTTTCAGTGATTCGGAGTCGACTCTTTCTTTCGAGACACTTGTCGTTCCCTCGGAGCAGCGTTAAGGTCATAAACCCACGATAGGGTCCCTTTAAAGAGGCGCGGCGAGCTCCCTATCAGACAGGAGGAGGTGTCCGCATCTGGCCTGGAGCTCCGCTCGGAGCGAGGCATCGTGGGACAGGGCTTCTTCCTGTGGTTCTGCAGGTCGCTGGACTGAGTGAACCTCCTCCCGCAGGCGCCGCACGGGTAGGGCCTCTCTCCGGTGTGCACCCGCTCGTGTCTCCGGAGCGCTCCCGAGTGAGTGAAGCTCTTCCCGCAGCGAGGGCAGCCGTGGAGCTTCTCTCCGCTGTGGGTCTTCTGGTGCTGCTTCAGAGCGCTGGACCTGGTGAAGGTGTCCCCGCACTCGAAGCACATGTGCGCCCGCTCGCCCGTGTGGATCTTCTGGTGATCGTTGAAGCAGCCCAGGCGCAGGAAGCCCTTCCCGCAGACGGCGCACACGTAGGGCCTCTCGTCCGTGTGGATCTTCAGGTGCGCCTTCAGGTTGGAGGCCAGGATGAAGTTCTTGCCGCACTGCTGGCAGGCGAAGGCCCGCTCTCCCGAGTGCGAGCGCCGGTGGTCTTTGAGGTTGGTGGCGCACTTGAAGCTCTTGCCGCACTGAGCGCAGGCGTACGGACGCTCTCCGGTGTGGACGCGGACGTGCCGCTTCAGGTGTCCCCTACAGGTGAAGCTCTTCTGGCAGTGAGGGCAGCTGAAGGGCTTGACTCCGGAGTGGATCTTCACGTGTTCGTTGAAGTGTCCTTTGTGTGTGAAGCTCTTGCCGCACTCGGGGCAGACGAAGGAGTTAGCGGCTTCTTGCGAGGGTTTCTGTCTCCTTTCTGAGCGACTGAGGGACCGTTCTGCGTTTCTTACGCCCTCCTGACGTTTCTCTGAGACAAACACAGCAAAAATCAGACCGAGCGATAATCAGTGCTGTATCTATTTAATAATATTAGACTGTGACACAGTTCAAGCAATTATATGACAAGTTATAACTATAAAGGATTTACTGAACAAAAACTTATTTTGAGGTAGAAATGATAGAGAAATATCTCTTTTAACAAATAATTTACTTACTGTAAAACTTGATCTGATCTCATTTGTTTAGATCCCGTTTGAATTTTAATGAGATATCAGAAGATGAAATGATAGGAATGTATAGATTTATTTATGCTGCTTTTTCATTGTATTTTTTTATATTCCAATTTCAAAAAAGATAGAAAAACATGAAATATATATGAAAATAAGAACACATACTCTGAGAACTGTCTGTATTTATTCCACTGGAAAGTCTTCTTATTTTATTATAACTTTACAGATAATTTAACAAAACACATTTCTGACACGAATATGTGATAAAATATCTATATATATATATATATATATATATATATATATATATATATATATATATATATATATATATATATATAGGATTAGCGTTTGCTAAGTTTTGATTGTTTGCAAAAAAAAATTATAATATATGTCTCCTTGAGGTTCAAAAGAGACGCAATGTTTTATTTGAGAGTTAAATATATTTTGTAATTAAACTGGTGCTAAAAAAACAAGTTTACACAAATATAGTTCAGTATTTATTTATTTGGCTCGGTGTTGATGTATTCAATGAAAGTGTTTAATAACCTTCGGCAGTAAATAAGAGAGTCTTTAATCATCACCAACCTCTCTGTTCCTCAGTTTCTTCATCTTTCTCCACACAGTCTTCTCTCTCCTCTTTAACAAGCTCCATCTCTACAGCAGTGGCTCTGTTTTTATCTGTTTATTCAGCTCTAAAACACACTTAGTTCAGATCTGTCAGGTTCACAGAGATAGAAGTAATCTTGTGTTTATTGGCCTGAACCCCGACTCAAAATAAGCTCGTGATAATCCAGAAACTTTACACAACCACATCGTGAAGCCTGTATCTTCAGCACAGAGCCATTTTTTTATCACTTTAATAAAATCAGAGAATCAGCTTCTTTCTCTGATGCGCGACGCGTTTCTTCTTCTTTATAATCTTTAACGGAATGGAAAGCAGCATCGGCGCATTTCCGCTCCCTACCGGATGAAGCGAGAAGGAAAAACTTATATTAACGTAGTGGCCGCTGCTCTTGTAACATCGTTAGATCGGTGTATTTCCATGGTTGCGTGTAAATGTTTAAATACAAGCCAGCAATTTTTAAAAAATGATTCTGAATGATGGGCAAAGGACTTTTATTTTGCTTCGCGCTGGGCGCGGCGTGTGACGTCATGCGCTCGGACCGCCGCTGAAGGGAGGTTTGTGTTTGTGGTTTAAAAGGTGTATAAATAGTTACAAAAAAAGATAAAGTAGTTTCCTGTAATTCACAAATGCGCTTCACGTGCGCTGCAGTATTACTGAAATCATTCAGCCTCACGTATATGCATGTATTATCTTAATGTGTATTAAAATCATCGCCATAATATGATAAATTAATGCTTTTTTGCAAAATGCTGTCGGTCAGTTAGCTCATCGTTTATGACAGAGAAGCGCAGCCCAGCATCAGTGACATGTTTATGTAGCCTTGCTGCTTCTTAACCTTCAAATACTCCCGTGTTTTATTAAACCAGGTTTAAAAGCTGAGATCTGCTTGACGTTTCTGTGAAAATGGAGTTTGTTAAAGAAGAGAGTGAAGACCTGAGTGATGAAGAAACATGCGGAGAGGATGAGGAAGAGACCGAGGAGCACAGAGGTTGGGATTCTGTTTTATTACTGCACTGACCTAAGAACCTAAGATAATCACTGGAGACATTAAACTATGTTTTACGTTTAAACATGTGTCTAAATGTTACAAGCAAACGTTCTTCGGGTAACATTAATGTGATGTTTGTTAAAAAGTTCATGTTTGAGGTCCTATGGGAAGAGCATCTGTATTTAAAAAATACACTAAGTGTGTGAAGGATGGTTGAGATGGACAACAAGTGGTAAATAAATGCATGTTATGTTTTAGTTCATATTCATGGTGTCCCAAAAGAGCACAGCTGAGTACACTTGCGTTTATTTAAAGAAGTAATAAATAACAGTTTTTAGTTAGATTACTGTACGAAAATAGAGAACTTTAAGTACACTTTGGAGGCACCGTGGTCTGTCAAGCCAGGCTTAGTTCAGTTGAGTGCTTCTGTAGAGGTCAGGTACGGATGCTTTCCATCTCTCTTCAGAGGACCAGGGTTAGGAACCGAAGCCTAGAGTTGTCTGGTCTTCTAGTGTTGAAATGCGTTAGCGATAAAGTGTTTTTATACACTGTTTGAGGAAGTCAGATGTTCATCTAGGCCTAATGTCTTTCAAAACACCAAGAGAACACTCAACTGTAAGGTTCCCATAAAGCAATAATTTATCCAAAAATTTAAATTCTGTCAATATTTATTCTCCCATGTCATTTCAAACTTGCATAAATTTCAACTGTTGAAAACAAAAGAAGATATTTTGAAGAACGTTGCTAACTTAACAGTTATCTATAGCAGCTACTTTTGTAGATTATATTTCACTTCGTCATTCTTGAATTGATCTGGACAATTTAATGTGTTTTAGATCTGATAGAAGTGAAAGAGGAACTTCAAGAGCGAAGTGAAGATCAGTACGAGGAACCTCTTCATTTCATAAATGGAGAACAGTCTTGTAGTCGATCACAGAAACATAATGATCAAATGCAAGAAACCTCTCAAAGAACAGAAGCCAAAAACCTGTTCGCCTGCTCTGAATGTGGAAAGAGTTTCACACGCAGAGGACACCTAAAGATCCACACGATCATCCACACAGGTGAGAGACCGTACACCTGTCCTCAGTGCTCCAAGAGCTTCACCTGCAAAGGAAGCCTTAAGGATCACTTCAAGATCCACTCCGGAGAAAAGCCTTTCACCTGTCCTCAGTGCGGATGGAGTTTTGCACGACAAGAAGACCTCAAGAGGCACATAAGAATCCACACCGGAGAGAAACCGTTCCCGTGCTCTCAGTGTGGAAAGAGTTTCACCAGTTCAGGAGATCTGAAGAGACACTTGAGAATTCACTCGGGAGAGAAGCCTTTCAGCTGCCCTCAGTGCGGGAAGAGCTTCACGCAGAAGGAAGGTCTGAAGGAACACATGAAGATCCACTCGGGAGAGAAGCTGTTCACCTGCATGCTCTGCAGGAAGAGCTTCACGCATCACCGGAGCTTAAAAAGACACATGAAGGTCCATTCAGGAGAGAAGCTGCACCAGTGTCCTGAATGCGGCCGGAGGTTTTCAGAGGCCTGCAATCTCAAAACTCACCTGCTCTCTCACACCGGAGAGAGACCCTTTCACTGCCAGCGCTGCGATAAGAAGTTCTTCCTGGCCGTGCATTTGAAGACGCACATGAGGATCCACGAAGACGAGCGGCGCTACGTGTGTTCCTTCTGCGGGAAGAGCTTTCTGTGGCTTAATGGATTTAAGGACCATCAAAAAACGCACATGGGAGAGAAGCCCTACGTGTGTCTGGACTGCGGGAGTACTTTCACCAGAGCCGGGGAACTGAAGGTGCACGAACGCATCCACACCGGAGAAAAACCCTACAAGTGTTCTCACTGTGAGAAGAGCTTCACTCAGTCAGGAGCGCTAAAAATTCACGAAAGAGTTCACACCGGAGAGAAACCGTACCTCTGTCCGTCGTGCGGGAAGACTTTCAGCCGCTACGGAAATCTAGGGAAGCATTTAAAGAAGGCTTGTCCAAAGCTGAGACGGTGAGGAGCGGTGCTGGGGGGAGAGCAGTACAAGTAATGCAAGTTACATTATCAGATTACTTTTAATGCATTACTTTTTAATTGACAAAAAAACACCTGAGGTACTTTTCAAAAAGTAATGACGGTTACTTTGTTTTTTTCAAATAATTCACTGAAAGCTCTACTGTACCAATGTTGGGGAAAATTGGCAATTTATTGCATACCATATATGACTAGTTCTAGACTTCTAGAGTATTCGTTCACTTCAGTGTTCCTCCAAATAAATAAAGTATATGGTGATGAACCAAATCTGCAATAATTAAATGGTAAATAACAAAAATTTAACCCCATTTTATTAACTAATAATTATCTTTGCTGCTGATTATCAAATTCAATCATGCTAATAAGCAAAATGACTTTAGATAAACTACTATTTGTACTTCTGTTTTAATCTTCTGCATTCTGCTGTTCACGTGTGGATTTACTTCTCCTTCAGACTGTGGCTTATTCATTTCACTTCTTGGTCTGAAAGGGCTTTAACATTCACCAAAAATAGAACTTTTTACGTTAAAAACAAGCAATCCATCCCAGATATGAAAAGTAACACAGAAGTACCGTAATGCATTACTTTCATAAAAAGCAATTAGGTAACGTTTTAAGTTACTTCACTAATTAGTAATGCAACATTGTAATGGATTACATTTAAAGATGAGAAGATTCACCTTGAACTTCAACTTCAGGACAGTATGTCCTCCGAAAGAGCAACGTTGGAAACTTACAGGAATATTAAGGAAGGACAAAGTATGTGGGATTCTGTGAACGCTACAAAAATTCTAGGGATACTTTTGTATTATACAATAGCAATATTATTGATAATTACACGTGGTAGCATTCGTCAAACAACGGCAATGTGTGTATCTTACATCTTAAAAATGCAATTGTGTTCATCATAGCAGATCTATGGGGAACTGAAAGACTTTCAGTGAAAAGAAGACATCCGACAGCTATTCCTGTGTGTTTCTGGAGGAAATTAGATTATCTCTATATTCCTATTTTGTTTTTATTTGCAAAAATAATGAAAAGATTCCCTCTGCTTGCAGTACAGTGAACGCGTGTTCTTTCTGACACCTTCAGAAACCTTCACATCCAGCCGAATCCATCATGTCTTCTGTTTTGTGGGAGTTTTTTTTAATGGGTTTGTCTGTCAGATGATAATGTACACGTGTATGAGAGAACTTTCACTAGAGCACTTTACTAAATTTATCAATTTCCTCTCCTGTTTTTACAATTACATATTTAGCACTTTCCATCCAAATGAGGAGTAGAACCATCTTTACCTTCTCTGAGAAATAATCTAGCGGCCGTCCTCGTCTCATACATTACCAATCTGGATTCAGAACTCTACAAATGCAAATAAACCGTGTGCGCTGCGGTTTGTTTACTTCTCAACAGGAAATTGTCCCTCATCTCTTGACAGTTGTTCCAGGCTTTTGTGAAATTCCCTGAAAATAAAGACATAGAGGACTGAGGTCTGTCGCTTCAATTCTCTGAGATGGTATGTACTTTGATGTAGAAATGTACGTCTTTTGAATAAATACGTGCAGAAAAGTAATAGTATGAATGAATGAGCCCACATATCTCCTTCAGTCAGTGATTGTGAATGTTAAAATAACATTTAGTTGTATCAGTATTTTGATAATGATGTAATAATGTAGATGAACATGGAGAGATGAAAATGGTCCTCACACGTCCAGGATCAGTGTTTCAGCAATGGATGTGAACGGGTGCCGTCAGAAAAACATCTGGAGAAGACAGAAACTGAAAGAAATCTATCACGAGACGTTCAATAAACAAAAAAAGATTATCTGTCCAAACATTTACACAACGCTAAGAGTCTGCTAAATGCTAACATGCAGGCCTAGCGTTCCTGTGAGCTCGAGAAGCGCCCAGAAGCGCCTGGTTCTTGTCTGGTTCTCTTCTGTTCTGTGTGTATTCGCTGTTTTTTCTCTGTTTTTGGTTTAGTTTACTCGAACAGACGAGCGCGCGCTTGTTTTGGTCCGGTGACGTCATCAAGGCTGCGCCGGCCGCTCGGTCGCGCTTCAATACACGCTTCATGTTTGCGAAAAGATAAGAAAACGGTGACTGATGGGTCCCTGCTTTACAGACGCATCCCAGCGACACTCTCGACCATTAGATCTAAGAGTCCTGTCCGAAATAAATTGCAATGCTTTACTGTGAAGTGTATTGTTCGGTAAATACTGTACTTTATGTGATGAAATGCCTCCGCGCGTGACCGACTGATAGAATTTGCCTTGCTTTATTTCTTCGTGACGGAGAGACTGTTTGCACACTACTGTGAAGATGGAGTTTGTTAAAGAGGAGAGTGAAGACACGAGTGATGAAGAAACCGAGGAACAGAGAGGTTAGTGTCTCAAGTCTTCATTAATAATAAATCAAGAGCATTGAAGCAACACAGCCGAAACATCATAAGAAACCTAGAAATCTCATTTATAGTGGCTGGTATTATTAATTTTACCACATTGCATTATTATTAGAATTTTGCCTATTAACAGTTATAGTATTAATTGGGCTGTCAAGTCAAGTGGCTTTTATTGTCATTTCAACTACATATAGCTGTGCAGTACATAGTGAAATGAGACACTGTTTCTCCAGGACCTGGTGCTACATGGAGTCACACACACAACACAATACAAAAGATCTCACATACTGAGCTGAGACAGTGCCTTAGACACATAAAGTGCAAAGTGTGCAGACTAGTGCAAACAGCAGGGGAGTAGCGTGCAAACAGTGCAAAGACATAATCAGTGCAAGAACACAAAATACAAACAACAATAAATATGACGTGCAAGAATGCTTATGGGACAGGAAGTCCATTCAGGTGTGGTTATTGAGGTGTCTGATGGTGTCTAGCTTGTGGGAAGAAACTGTTTCCAGATGGAAGGAGGGTGAATAATGTGTGTGAGGGTTGTGTGGGGTCCTGTGCTATATTGTGGGCTTTGCGGATGCAGCGTGTGGTGTAGATGTCCCTGATAGAGGGCAGAGAGACGCCAATGATCTTATCAGCTGTCCTCACTGTCCTCTAGAGGGTCTTGCAATCCGATACGGTGCAATTCCCAAACCAGGCAGTGATGCAGCTGCACAGGACGCTCTCAATGGTCCCCCTATAGAACATAGTCAGGATGGGTGGAGGGAGATGAGCTTTCCTCAGCCTCCTCAAGAAGTAGAGGCGCTGCTGGGCTTTCTTGGTGATGGAGCTGGTGTTGAGTGACCAGGTGAAGTTATCCGTCAGATGAACACCAAGGAATCAGGTGCTCTTGACGGTCTCCACCTTGGACCCATAGATGGACAGCGGAGAATGGTCACTCTTTGCTCGCTTGAAGTCAACCGTCATCTCCTTTGTCTTGTCGACATTCAGAGATAGATTGTTGGCTCTACACCAAGTTGTGAGCTGCTGCACCTCATCTCTGTATGCTGACTCGTCGTTCTTGCTGATGAGACCCACCACGGTCGTGTCATCAGCGAACTTGATTATATGATTGGAGCTGTGCATCGCTGCACAGTCGTGAGTTAGCAAAGTGAACAGCAGTGGACTGAGCACACAGCACTGAGGAGCTCCAGTGTTCAGTGTGGTGGTGCTGGAGACGCTGTTCCCGATCCGGACTGACTGAGGTCTGCCTGTCAGAAAGTCCAGGATCCAGTTGCAGAGAGCGTTGTTCAGGCCCAGCAGGCTTAGCTTCTCTATCAGTTGCTGAGGGATGATGGTGTTGAATGCTGAGCTGAAGTCAATGAACAGCATTCGGACGTAGTTTCCCTTTGAGTCCAGATGTGAGAGGGAGAGATGGAGGGTTGTGGTGATAGCGTCGTCCGTAGAGCGGTTTGGACGATACGCAAGTGAAGTGGTCAAGTGAAGGTGGTAGCTGAGACTTGATGTGCCTCATGATTAAGTTTGTAATAAAATTAATTACATAGTGTGCCATTTAATCAATCCAGTTATTTGTATGTCAGTTTTGGCTAAAATCCCACAAAAGATTATTTATAGTGTTCAGCGAGAAAAGCATTTAAATAGAAAATACAAAATTGCATAACTAAGGATAACACACAAGTATGTTTTACTGGATATTCAAATTTTTATTATTATACTCTAAATATGAAAAATGTGTTAATTATTTTAATGCATCGCACATGATCTGCTCTGATCTGATGGCACATCAAATATCACTCTATTTGAGGCATTTCTCGTGAGTATTGCACTCATTGTTTTTGTTGTTCACTTTAGACCCAACAGAAGAAGAAAGTCAAGAACAGGACGAGGTGAAGAAGAAGAAGAAGAAGAAGCACCAGAAGAAGGAATCTCATGATCCGGTGAGCGGGGAGAAGTCCTCGAGTTCCTCAGACACCGAAAAGAGCGCTGCGCAAAAAAGAGCGGACGCTAAAGGCTCGTTCTCCTGCTCTCAGTGTGGAAAGAGCTTCACGCGTAAAGGACACCTGGAGGTTCATATGGTGATCCACACAGGTGAGAGACCGTACACCTGTCCTCAGTGCTCCAAGAGCTTCACCTGCAAAGGAAGCCTTAAGGATCACTTCAGGATTCACACCGGAGAGCGACCTTTCACCTGTCCTCAGTGCTCAAAGAGCTTCACAAACTCGGAGGGCTGAAGAGGCACGTACGGATTCACACCGGAGAGAGGCCCTTCACCTGCCGCCAGTGCGCTAAGAGCTTCCCGAGTTCAGGAGAGCTGAAGAGACACCTCCGCATTCACTCGCGGGACAGGCCTTACACCTGCCCTCAGTGCGGGAAGAGCTACAAACAGAAGGAGGTCCTTAGAGAACACGCCAAGATCCACTCCGGAGAGAAGCCTTTCACCTGCATGCTGTGCGGCAAGAGCTTCACGCAGCAGAGCACCCTCAAAGTCCACATGAAGGTCCATTCAGGAGAGAAGCTGCACCAGTGTCCTGAATGCGGCCGGAGGTTTTCAGAGGCCTGCAATCTCAAAACTCACCTGCTCTCTCACACCGGAGAGAGACCCTTTCACTGCCAGCGCTGCGATAAGAAGTTCTTCCTGGCCGTGCATTTGAAGACGCACATGAGGATCCACGAAGACGAGCGGCGCTACGTGTGTTCCTTCTGCGGGAAGAGCTTTCTGTGGCTGCACGGCTTCAAGGACCATCAGAAGACGCACATGGGAGAGAAGCCCTACGTGTGTCTGGACTGCGGGAAAACCTTCGCCAGAGCCGCCGAACTGAAGGTGCACGAACGCATCCACACCGGAGAAAAACCCTACAAGTGTTCTCACTGCGAGAAGAGCTTCACTCAGTCGTCGGGACTGAAAGTACACGAGCGAGTTCACACCGGAGAGAAGCCGTACCTCTGTCCGTCGTGCGGGAAGACGTTCAGCCGCTACGGGAGTTTGGGAAAACATTTAAAAAAGGCTTGTCCAAAGCTGAAAAAGTGAGCAAGGGTGAACACTTTTGGATTTTTACCCCAGCAAAAGACCATTTGTGTCTCCGGAGCACAGAAGCAGTCATCAGCAGCAACACACAGCAATGCATTATGGGTTTTTATTCCAAAAATCAGTAAGATATTAAGATCATGTTTCATGACAATATTTTATAAACGTTCTACTGTAAATGTATTAACGCTTACTTACTACAAGTAATATGCATTGCTAAGAACTTCATTTGGACAACTTTAAAGGCCATTTTCTCAATATTTAGATAAATAGTTGCATCTCAGACAAATACTGTGTGATCCTAACAAACCATAAATCAGTGGAAAGATTATTTATTCAGCTTGATGAAGGCAAACCGATGACCCTTATGACTGTTGTTTTTTGCTCCAGGGCCATAATTAGGATATGTTTAGTAAAAACTCGTATTACTACGTCTGGCGTGTTCAAGTCACCTTTGGTCAGAATGCCGATTTTTCTCCATACGTTTTAGTCAAATCAGAATCTCACCATTAGTTGATTAATATCTTATATTAGGGGCAGAAGGCAAAATACAAAGAGTCCAGTCAGATATTCCACATAAATACTGATGTTAAAACACAGGGATGCCTCACAGATACAAACCGGATAAATAACGTTTTATGTTATTACTAGATAGATAACATTGACTGACTGCATATCATATTATTAAGAACCGATGAAACTGATTCACACGAAATAAAACCAAACATCCACACGTCAGATGAAATCAACAGGAAGTATTTGCATATTTTTGTTTCTTCTGAGCAGGAATCATTCCAAAACTTTGCAGCATGTACCATCAATACAGCGCTGCATATCTATAGTGTTTTATCACGGACCCGCCTCCATCTCAGAAACTCTGGACTTATAGAGAGACTTTAGGGTTTCCCATTCGTAATAACCTCTTTTTGGTAAAAAGGACACGTTTGGTCCGACGTTTCTTTGCATGTGGTAGCACTCATCAAACTATACAGACATCAGTGTGTTTGCCTTTCTAATGTCTTTAAAATGTAGTTTTGTTAATGATCGCTCTTTAGTACTGAAAATAATTCCACAGTATACTTTTTATTGCAAAAACCAATCAAGCTTGAATGTGCGCTAGTCTATGCTTGAGTAGTTTACATTAACCGTGTAAATAAATCACGTAACGGACCGATAGACGCATCCGCTGTAGTGTTAGTGTTTCTGATCGTGTGTAACATTATCAGCAAAATAGCATGCAGTGACTTCTTCAGAGACCCAGTTTTTGTAATATTGTATCACAGCTTTATTGTAATACTGTCGATCACTGCTTTGATGGAAACATTGTATGTATGTTGTTCATGTTTGCCAAACCTGGTTTATAGCAACACTACAAACCGTGCCTTTAAACTCCTCCAACCGACAGAGCTTCAAGCCTGACGCTGAAGGAGAAACTGATAGAAATCTTTTGTTTTGTCGTGTCTGTTATTGTCATATTCCTGCCCTCAGTCTTGTCCGGCTTCAGTGGCTTGTGTTTCTGAATGCTGCCTGCCTTCCAGCCTTTGCTCTTAATCGTTTGTGTGAAAATATCTGACCGTCACTTTATTAAAATGAAGGATATGAATTCCAAACGCGTCCGTGAGCTTGGGTTTGTAGTCGGATCATTGATCATGTGGGGACTTTCTGATTTGGGGTGTTTGGGCCCATATGCATTTTTTTTTTTTTTTCAGTTTTAAATGTTTTGTGTTTAGATTTGACATGCATCTGATCATATGGTTCAAATGGATATCAACAACAATGTAGTGACTTTGGCCTGAAAATGCATTGATTTTTTTACAAATCAGAAAGATCAGAAACGTCATCACGTAATAATATAGCATAGCCAATGCCACATTCTGCATCTGTAACTATAACTTCAGTATTCTTAATTTATGTATTTTATTAATTTTTACTTGTTTTAATTGAACGAATTATATGAACGGTGCAGTGGTTAAATACATCTCTAGTTGTCTAGACAAGAAACGTTTTAGTTATGTTTGAAAGAAGATCTAACTATAAAAATAAACATTTCGGATGAAAAGGCTATGAAATAGATATCACTGTGTAGGGCGGACTTTTATTTTGCCATCGTGACGTCGTACGTGCTGCGTCACACGCTCCAGTTTACGGAAGGAGGAGTGTTCCGTGTCGAAGGAGCGCTTCTGCATTGGTCGAGAATAAAACAGCACGAAACTTTTGACGTGTTTTAAAGACGCTCGAGATGATAAAGATGGCTCTGAGGTAGTGATGTGAAGGAACGTCGGTGACCGAATGTAGTGTTTCGCTGCTTTATGTCGAGCGCGAAAAGACGTTTTCTCGCAAATGGCGCCAAAACCGAGGTTATTTTCTGAAAGTAAAGCGGATCCACAAAATAAGGAAAACATGAAAACACTCTCCAGTCATGTGTTCGTGATTCATGAACCTGACAGAGTCTGGCTTCCAAACAAGAAGGAGAAACTGCAGGTTTAACAGCTGTTGTTGTGAAGATGGAGTTTGTTAAAGAGGAGAGTGAAGAAACGCGTGGAGTGAAAGAGGAAGAAGCTGAGGAACGGAGAGGTTGGTGTCGTTCTTCATTCTTTCAAAAGATATGAACTGGTTAAATAAAATAGTGTGGACGTATTTAATGAAACGGGTAGTTCCGTTCCTTCATTTTGATTGGCTGAGCGGCGCGTGGAGCTGTGGTAAAATACTCTACAAACGGACACCTTTGTTTATGTGTGTGCGTTGCTCGGCAACCAGTGTCCAATCACATCCGTTTCTGAGGGACTACATTGTTTGACAGAAGAATAATGGTTTTATTAATATCATTACATTTAATTTGCTCTTTTATTTTGTAAAAGCTTATTACGTTTATGGAATAACCGTTTCATAAAAGCAGTAAGTCCAGTGAAGCGGTGGTTTACAGTGAATTTATAACAGCTGAGGGGCGTCGGGGAAGTGGAGGGCCTTAAACCCGCTTAGATTCTATAAATGTAAATCACAGCTTCTCGGGGCGTACTGCTTTAATGTACCTCACCGCATGAATATGGCGTAACTTAACCCTATAAACAGTTAAAAGCAAACATTTAGTCTTTGAAAGTCAATTTTTAACTATTTCGTGTTTATTTTAGACCTGGTGGAAGTGAAAGAGGAAAGTGAAGAACTGAATGAAGGGGAGGAGAAACAGCAGAATCAGGAACCTCTGGAAAAGTCTTTCAGTTGCTCTCAGATTGAGAATAAATCCTCGAAGGAAGCAACCGAGCCCAATAATTCATTCATGTGTCCTCAATGTGGAAAGACCTTTACTTGTAAAAGAGACCTCAAGAGGCACATAAGAATCCACACCGGAGAGAAACCGTTCCCGTGCTCTCAGTGTGGAAAGAGTTTCGCCAATTCAGGAGATCTGAAGAGACACTTGAGAATTCACTCGGGAGAGAAGCCTTTCAGCTGCCCTCAGTGCGGGAAGAGCTTCACGCAGAAGGAAGGTCTGAAGGAACACATGAAGATCCACTCCGGAGAGAAACCTTTCGCGTGCATGCTGTGCGGGAAGAGCTTCACGCATCAAAACAGCTTGAAAAGACACATGAAGGTCCATTCAGGAGAGAAGCTGCACCAGTGTCCTGAATGCGGCGGAGGTTTTCAGAGGCCTGCAATCTCAAAACTCACCTGCTCTCTCACACCGGAGAGAGACCCTTTCACTGCCAGCGCTGCGATAAGAAGTTCTTTCTGGCCGTGCATTTGAAAGCGCACATGAGGATCCACGAGGCGAGCGGCGCTACGTGTGTTCCTTCTGCGGGAAGAGCTTTCTGTGGCTCAACGGCTTCAAGGACCATCAGAAGATTCATACCGGCGAGAAGCCCTACGTGTGTCTGGACTGCGGGAGTACTTTCACCAGAGCCGGGGAACTGAAGGTGCACGAACGCATCCACACCGGAGAAAAACCCTACAAGTGTTCTCACTGCGAGAAGAGCTTCACAGTTTCAGGAGCCCTTAAAGTACACGAAAGAGTTCACACCGGAGAGAAACCGTACCTCTGTCCGTCGTGCGGGAAGACTTTCAGCCGCTACGGAAATCTAGGGAAGCATCTAAAGAAGGCTTGTCCAAAGCTGAGACGGTGAGGAGGTTCTCCTCCAGGTTTAGGCTTCAACGCAGCGTCCACGTCCATAACGTCTAATAACACTTCCTCCAGTGTAAAAGTTTCCTGTTGTCTCTCACTTATAGCTGTTTTAGCTAATAATCATTTTGCACTGACTTCCTATTGCTGCTCGCAAAGAATTGAGATTGTTTGCCTGCAGAAGAAACTCTGGCTCTGCAAACATTTACAGAACTCCAGACAAAAGATAAATAAACCAAGGAGATATGACGCTAAAAGTGATCGCTCATGCCACCAGTTCGTTGAATTTAGAATTTTAAAGCTGATATCTTATTTATTAAAAGGTAACAGAGCACACCGTTCAGTGCGACGGTGCTGAAAGCCAGGTTCAGTAGACCCATGTTGCACCGTACGGCGTGCCGTGATCTGATTGATAAAGTCATGCTCTATGTTCAGGCTTTAGTCACGGTTTAGAGCCCTGCGTTCATTATTTAGACTTAAGTGCCTCTAAAAGCTTGAACTGAGCTTTATTGTTCATCCCAATGAGTCACTTTCATGGACTTTTAAATGAAATGTTATCTCCTGATGGAGCGACCTGCCCGATCTTCAAGAAATGTCTAAAGATACAGTAAATCTCACATTGGTACTCTATTCTATTTCTGTTTTACCTACTTTTTCTTTATATAACACTAGCACTCTGTTCTAATGTTTTTATTATAAAAGACTCTAACGATGCCTTTCTATTCTGTGTACTCTTGCTACTTGTACTGTGTACAGATCTGTCACAACACTTATATATCATTGTCTTTATTTATGTGTGCTTTGGGGGAAAAAACGAGTTGTACGTAACCCGTGCACATCTCTCTCCTGACTCACTGGAGGAAGTGTTAACAAGAATTATGGCCTGGATTTTAGTTAAACAAACAAAAATGTCTTCTTAGTTTCATCCTTTGTCTTCTCAGGATGTGAGCCGATGGACTGGAGTGCTGTGGATTATTGTGAGGTTTTTATCAGCTGTTTGGACTCGTTCTGACGGCACCCATTCACTGCAGAGCATGCGTCACTGAGACACATTTCTCCAGATCTGATTGAGAAACAAACTCACCCTGATCTTGGATGATCTGAAAGTGAGCACATTTTCAGCTAATTTCCATTTTTAGGTGAACTATCTCATAAAATAAATAATTAAAACCTGCTCATCATGACTGCTTTATGGGAACAGGAATGTGATTCGTTCTATAGTGTGTGTATATTTTTTTTAATGCAATGAAAAATTACTAAAAAGTGTTTTTGTTTCTCAGATGTTGTGATGTGTTTCCCCTCATTCTTGAAGGTGAAGGTGCTCCGTGATGCCGTAGAAGAACCTGGGATTTCTGTTAAAATTGTTCCATGAAGAACCTTTAATATCTCAAGAACCTTTCTGTTTTCTTTGTGGTGAAAAAGGTTCTTCAGATTATAAAAAGGTAATAAAGGGATGGTTCTTTGTGGAACAAAAAATGGTTCTTATATGGCATCGCTTTGGAGAAGTCTTTTCTGTTTTTCCTGACTTTAAAAAGGTGTGTGTGTGTGCGTGTGTGTGCGTGTGTGCGCGCGCGTGCGTGTGTGTGTGTGTGTGTGCGCGCGTGTGTGTGTGTGTGTGCGTGCGTGCGTGCGTGCGTGTGCGTGTGTGTGTGTGTGTGTGTGTGTGTGTTGGACTAAACCCGTCCTCCGTCCGGCGGCGGCGCTGATTCACTAAAAGCCGGCTCTAAAACGCAAGAAGAAGAATCAGTGTTTGCCATCTTGCGTTAGGTTCAGTCCGTCGCTCAGCATCACGTTTTATATTTAAAAACAGGAGATATAACCCGAAAGATTGTACCTCGACAGTCGCAGCTTTAGTGTTGATTATAAATAAACGAGTCTGGACCAAAACGCGGAGAGTACTGCTGTGATCCTGAGCGCGATGAAGACCCGCTTCCAGACAGGCCAGAACATCTCCAGCTTCATCATCTGAAGTCTTCATCACCTTCCGCTGAGAAGATGGACTTTATTAAAGAGGAGAGTGAAGAAATAAGGATCCCCGAGCCTTGCCGAGTGAAAGATGAGGAACCAGAGGAACCTGGAGGTTTGATTCTTCATTATTGACTTCTGAGAAATAGATTTGAGAACAGATGAGATGAAATATGTGTGTAAGGGGGATTTCAGATCTGATGGAAGTAATACCTAAAAGACAGAGCTGCTGTTGAAGCAGGATAGTTAGTGTTCGCCCAAAAATGATGTTCTTTGTTTTCATAAATGTTTTTGACTCAACCAACTCCTTTTAAGATTAAACAGGATGCAGAGGCCAAATAAATATTCCTTGTGTCCTGAAAAGAGTCTTGAAACATCATTAATAAACTCTGAAACGGATTCGTGTTCTTCTGATCTCAGATAAAGCAGAAAAACAACTATTAATTATTCTTTATTATTTGAGTTGTCATAACTTTTAACCATCATTTAAGGATTTATAGTTGCTTTGTCATAACCACAAAGTTGTAGAAATGGACATAACTTTACACACAAAAGTTCTTCTGCTTTATTAATTTCTATGAGTAGTTTTACAGCAACAGTTTGGACAGAACCCTTTTCTGATTTAACATGATGAAAGAATGATGGTGAGGAAGAACTCACTCTGGTGTGACTTTGAATGAAGAAGCGAAGCCTCATCACCAAACACGTGGACAAAAGTATTGGCACCCCTTTAAAACCGAAAAAGACACTTCAAAAATGAAAACATAAATTTGTATTTTCATCTGTTTAGGAAGTGTCTGAAATGAGCAACACCCATATGCTTGAATAGGCCTATGTACATGGGTGTTTGGTGATGATTTTGGCTCAGGCCCTTCCTCGATGTCGTCGATCGTCTTCTGAAGAAGCTGCGTTTATTAGATCACAGACTCATGTTCCACAAGATTGTGATTTAGCAGGCTGTCCTCAATATAAGGCAATGTTTTGAGTTTACAGGATGCTTTTACAGTACAGTATCAATGGTAATTTGGGTTAATCCTTTTAAATCGTCGTTTCTTAAAAATAATAGTAAAAAAACTGCAGGAAAGATGTGTATATTGTCTGTAAGCATTTCTTTGTGTTTTTATGTAGATGTGCCTGTGTGATTTCTATTACCTTGACAGTCGTTAATCTGTGACGTTTATTTTTTACCGTTTTACTTTAGGCCTGATGCAAGTGAAAGAGGAGAGTGAGGAGGAGAGCGAAGAAGAAAGCGAGGACGAAAGCCATCCTCTGGAGGATCCTCAGCTCGTCCTCAATGGACAGAGGATCTTGAGCTGCTCAGAGTCGGGAAGAGCTTGTCTCACAAGAGAGCTCAGCGAACAGCCGGCTTTTTCTTCACCTGCCTCGAATGCAAACAGAGCTTGAGTCCAAAGAGCACCTGATGGACCACTTCAGGATCCACTCCGGAAAGCTGCGCGGAGAGATCGAAGCCAACCTGGCGCGAAAGCGTCTCAGAGAACGGCTTGCAAGCTGCCCTTCACCTGCTTCCAGTGCCAGAAGAGCCCGGCGTGTAAAGAGCACCTGATGGATCACTGCGGATTCACACCGTGGACAGACCCGTTCCGTGCGATCAGTCGCGACAAGAGCTTCATTCACAAACAGAGCCTTAAGAATCACCTCCGGCGTCCACACGGCCTGAGGCCTCACGTCTGCCAGCAGTGCGGGAAGAGCTACATCCACAAAGACAATCTGACCGACCACATGCGGATCCACACCGAGAAAGCCGTTCGGCTGCGATCAGTGCGGGAAGAGCTTCACACACAAAGGAAGCCTCCTGCATCACATGAAGATCCACACCGGACTCAAGCCCTTCACCTGCCGGCAGTGCGGGCGCAACTTCACTCATAAAGGAAACCTGAAGATCCACATCCGCATTCACTCCGGAGAAAGACCCTTCACCTGCCCTCAGTGCGGGAAGAGCTTCATTTACCACGGGAACCTGGTGGGCCACATGAAGAAGCACTCGGGAGAAGATGTACCACTGCACTCAGTGCGGCAAGAGCTTCATCGAGGCTCGCCATCTGCAGAAGCACGTGAAAACGCACGCCACCGAGCGGCCCTTCGTCTGCTCGCAGTGCGGCAGAGGCTTCCTGTGGCACCACAACTTCAAAGAGCACCAGAAGATCCACACCGGAGAGAAGCCGCACGTGTGCTTCGACTGCGGGAAGGCCTTCACCAGACTCATCTACCTCAAGCGGCACCAGAGGATTCACGGGAGAAGCCGTACAAGTGCGCTCGCTGCGGGATGTGCTTCACCGTCTCCGACTCGCTCAAAGCACACGAGCGAGTGCACACCGGGGAGAAACCCTACGAGTGTCCTCTCTGCGGGAAGTGCTTCGGCCGGCTGAGTACGCTGCTGACCCATAAGAAGAAGCACTGTCCCAAACTGACCAAGTGAATGTCTCTCTCCGTGCGTTGTATCTGCATTAATATCCTATGAGGAGGAGGAGTTAAAAATCAGATTTGCATCGGCGTCTTGGTAATGGATGTGAATGGGTGCCGTCAGAAGGTCCAAACAGTCCATCAGTTAACATCTAGAGTAGACAAAAGATGAAACTAATCCAACATTAAGATGTTTTTAAAGTGTCCAGATTATGGGTTTTTTCATGCAGTGTGTAACGCAGCTCTAAGTGAATGAAAACAAAATCCAAGTGGTTTGGTGTTAACGTAAGTCACAGCAGTCGCTGAGAGAATCGTTCTTTGGATCGTTGAGCAAATATGATCAAAATAAATGCGCATCCCAAAACAATTTTTACTTTGAATGCAGTCAGGCTGTTGTTGGAGACATACTCCATAATAACTCTTCTTCCAGTAAAAAAAAAAAAGTAGCCTCTCTTACAACAAAACGACTTGCTTGGATTACTTTCAGCTTCTGTCTTCTCCAGATGTTAACGGATAGACTGGAGTGCTATTGGGTTTAGGGTCTTGGCGGCACCCATTCACATCCATTGCAGAGGCTCATCGTTTCAGCACATTCTCATTGTTGGATGAAGCGGCTCCTTGGGCGGTTTCATTTACTTGATCCTGTTTGTTGTAAAGTGATGCATGGAACAAAACACCTGTATTGGAAGCTTTTATAGTGAGCTTCCAGAACTGGGACCTTTCTTACAAACCTTTCTTCTGTTGAACACAAGCGGAGATGTGTAGCGGAGTGTTTCTTATTAACGACCTGGAGCCACAGAAGCGCTGTAAAGCTGCTCCAGTGTTAAGAACAGAGGCGTGGAGTCATTATTGCTCTGCTGTAACTCTAGGATCTCTTTAAACGTCTATCAGAGCGTGGCGTGTTCAGGGACGGAGGATGTCTTTAATAATGACACAGCTGGTGTTTTTTAAAGAATGAATGATTTCTATTCTACACTGAAATAAGGTTATTTCAGGCACACTGGTTTTCATGCGCATAAATCACTCCAAGCCTTGTGTTTATGATTGATTAGAGTACATTAAATACATAATTTAGTTGTCTCATAACCAAGGCCACAAATGCTTAGAGAGCAAACTGTACAGGATGAATTTAACAAATAAAAAAGGAGCAAAATGTGTCAGGTGTGACCTGTTTCACTTTGATGAATTATCATGTATTTATTTGGTTCAGGAACTAAGTTTGCTGACCTCTGTTCAAATACGTTTAAGTGTAAAAACAGCGTTTTGTTGTAAATACGTTGTTGTTGAATTATTCTGGTCACACACAGTGTCTCTCATACAGACAACAGAACTTTTCTGGTATTGCAAAGCAGGTTTTTCATAACTCTGGGAACTACGGCTCTGTACAGCAATCCAAGCATTAAGGTTAGAAATATGCTTTTTTTTCATCTTGAAACATAATATAGCTGTAGCAATTCACTAATTCTATAAAAATGATATATTTCTGCAGAACTGTTTGGATCTTAGAGCAGACAGATGTATCTACAACAGTTTGAGTTCACTGGATAATCAGTACAGTAAAAGTTCATTATGAAAAATAAATGATATTTGATCGAACACCTAAACATAGCGTTTCCAGAGGTGACAAGTAATGCTGCGACTTGAATAAGACTGTAAAGTCCAGGAAAGCTCTAGGTTTATTGATTAATGTATGTGTGACTATTATAAAGGTGTTTTAAAGAGGAGTGTAAAGACACAAGTGATGCAGAATCTGATGCATAGTTTGCTGATTTCTGTTCAGGGAACATTAAAGTTCAAAGCATGAATTGGTTCACCTAATTTAGTGATTCATTTAGGAAATAATCACAGCTCAGGGGTTTTACCTGTTCCTATATCATATTCAATTATCTTATTGTATTCATAAACACATTCACAAGCAGATTGAGTCCTTCTGGGGGGTTTTTTCTATCTCCACTCATGATCATGAAGCTCTACTAGAGTGACCATTCAGTTAAATTTGCGACAGGTTCATTTCACCCTAAGAGTAGTTACGTCTACAAGCAATACGAATGCCCCTGAGCTAAACTTCAACCAGATAAGGGAATGAATACTTATGCAATGGAATCATTTTATTTTTTAATTTTTTATAAATTCGCAAAGATGTTAAAAACCTGATTTTTGCTGTACAGTTATGGTGTATGGAGAGTAGACTGATGTGACATAAGTTTAACATAAAGCAGCAACACAACAAAATTCCAAAACTGAAGGAATATGAATACTTTCACAAGGCACTGTAATTATTTAAAATGAAAACACAACTTACTCTAAAGGCAATGTTTATACAGTAGATGATTTTCTTTCGTCTCCTGTTTATCCCAAAATGTCTTTTTTAAATGTCTCAAAGAGCCTCACCCACTCTTGAGACTTTGGTCTTAAAAGATAAATCTTCACAGGAGCATAAATGCCGGTTTAATACTTGAACACGTAAAGGAATATGTGTTTTTAAACCCAGCCACGGCTCTACAGCACGACTTCATCATCCAGCTCAAGTTCTTCTCGATCATCAACCAGGTCAAACATCTTCAAAGTCACTTGAGGCTGGAATTACGAGCACTTCCTCCTTTAAGACACTTCATATATTCCCCTTTTGTGAGTCTGTTTGATAAAAGCTTCTGCAGAATGACTGTGAAGATCTTAAATTCAGTTCTGGAGAACTTTGCACTTTTTAGTGTTTGCCTTCAGTCTGTCCCTACAAAGACAACGTGGTTCTTTTTGTGATGAACCATGCTGTAATGAGGAGCTTCATTTGTCTTCTGGAGAAAACCCATCACCTTTGTTCGTTAAATAAGATTTATTTATCAATCAGAAATAACACAATGAAAAAAATAATACAACTGATTTATTCAAAATTAAGTTATAAATAAAAACTTAAAATTGCATTATAATTTTTCCATCTGCCCAATTGAGTTTATTGTTTTTTAATTGTGCACAGAAAACAGAAACAGAAAACTGTGCAGGGCAGTGTAGAAATTTAATAGAAAAATTTAGATGCATGGAAAATTTAGATTTTAATGAACACAAATATAGGCTGAGAAAAGCACAGAAAGACATGGTCACTCATCAGGGCTCACACACACACACACACACACTGATCCGTCAATGTGAGGATTTATTACTTCATTACTAATTATTATTTATTCTGATATTAATCTGACAGACATTTAGCTGCAGTATTAATGTCATAAAGAGAAAAGAAGAGACTCTGATATCTCTGATTTAACTGATTCATCAAGCAGCTCAAAGAATTCTTGGTTGAATCTCGTCAGTCTATCCTGATTCATCAACACAGTTTCACTGATGATCCAGTAAAATAAAACCCAAACCCAGGACAGAGCGTCTGAGTGAATGTGGTCTGGACTGTGTGGATGAGGGTCATTGTGTCAGAGACGCTGTAGAAGGACCTGCTCCATGATCCACAAACACTCCTACTCTCCTGATACCACCACCATCATCATCATCATCATCATCAAACACTCTACAGGACTCTACAGAGAGATCAGTCTTTATCTTATTGTGTCTGAATGAGTATCTGGATGGAGAGCAGATCAAACTCCAGGACTGATCATTAGATCCAAACACACCTTCATTACGCCGTCCTTTCCTGCTGATGCTCTTATATGACACTGATATACACACATCCGCTCCACTCCAGCTCCCAGTAACAGCGTCCACACACACTCTCTCTACACAACACCTGACACACACCTTCAAATCTGTCTGGATGATCAGGATACGACTGGACTGTGTTAGTGTGAGGAACGATTCTGTTGTTCTCAGACAGACGAAGAAGTTCATTCACTGTGTTCAGATCCAGAGTGAACTGGTGGGAATCTGATGAAGATAAAACACTTCAGAATCAGGAATTATCAATCTGTTTGATCTGTTCATGTTCAGTGTATGATCAGTGAGCAGATATCTGTCATAATCATCATCTACATCGTCAATTATTTCACCTTCTACAGAAGAACATGAACACACTCAGTGAGTTTCCTGCTTGTTTTCTTACTGACTTACATTGTAGGAAGTGGTTCCTGGTTCTGGGAACAATGTTGGTGAAGGTGACTGTGGAAACAGAGTTATTCTCATGATCCTGCATCATTCCTAAGACATTTCTGATATGATGTTCTCCCTGATATGAGATGATGATGGACTGGTTTCTGAGAGCAGATCAATCTCCAGGACTTTACCTCTGTCTGAGATCTTCTTCAGCTCTTCTTTACAGAAATCCTCCAGTTTGTCTCTCAGCTGATGAACAGATTCTCTCAGATCATCAAAGAAACAAGAGAACCAGAAGAGATCATCATTTATGTCTGTAGATTCAGGAGGAGCTGAGAGAGACTGGAGACTCTACAGAAAACAGAAAAAACTCATCAACTCCACACTTCAACCAAAAACCTGCTCCAACATCAGATTTGCCTGATCTTTAATAAATCAATCCAGCACTTTTTACAGTTTTATTCTTCTAATATTAATTCTAATATTATTTTTTATTACGTTAGAGCTACAGATTCTTGTCTTCACTATATATGACCTTTCTAGGTAATGGTTTTGTTGATAGAACATCTGCCCAGAACATAAATGTCCATCTAGCAGCTCAAGCACATCAATGAAGTCTTATAGTACGGTGGATTAGATTTTTCTGAAGGTAGAGCAGCTCAAATTCTAACCTTAGACTGATCATCATTTATAACCGTAGATCGGTAAAGACAACAGGATCTGCTCAAGAGTCCACTCCGATCTGTTCTTCTAGATGTGTGTTACCTGCAGGAACTGGATGTGATCCTGTGTGTGTGAAAGCTGCTCCAGCTCAGCGTCTCTCCTCCTCAGATCATTGATCTCCTGCTCCAGTCGCTCCAGTCGTCCTTCAGCTCAACTCACTGCTTGCTCTTCCTGATCTCTGATCAGTCATATCAACTCAGAGCATCTTCTCTCAATGGAGCGGATGAGCTCATTAAAGATCTTCTCACTGTTCTCCACTGCTGTCTGTGCAGAGCGCTGTTAGACACACAGTGATTCAGTGAGTCTGAACCGAGACCATGACAAACTTCTCTTCTTCTCCAGACTCACCTTATGAGACTCCACAGTCTCTCTCAGCCGCTGGAGATCTTTCTCTCTTTGCTGGATTCTCTGCTGGAGCGTCTTCTGAGTCTCCTTCAGCTGGTGCTTCAGGACAAACACATGATAGTGAATCTCACAGAAAACTACTGACACTAAATCATCATGAGAACAGATGAATGCAGGATGAGCAGGTCGTCTGAATTATTATTGTGTGATTAAGGCCTGTTTAAGTAATACAAGCACTAGTATGAAAGTGACACAGACAGAGCTTCACACTGACAGTGTTCTCTGTAATTAAACTGCAGCTCTAGACAGAAAAGAAATGACTGAAGTGAAGCTATAAATGGTTCAAATCATCTGGAATCAGTCAGATTTACTGAACAGAAAGTGTTTGTGCAGCTGCTGTCGTGTTCGATTGTGAAAGCTGTCAGATGTTAATATGGTGCTGATATAAACACATATGAAGCGAGTGTCAGTAATATTTCATCAGAGTCTAGTGTTCCAGAAAATACCTGGTTCTCTGTCCTCTGTGCTGCAGCTGATACAGTGTCGTGGTTTTTATGTTCATCCATCGTACACAGCATACATATACATTTCTGATCGGTGCGACAGAAAACCTCAAGAAACTTCTTGTGTTTCTGGCAGATCATCTCCTGCAGTCGCCGAGTGGCTTCAGTCACTTTGTGTGGTTTACGTGAATGAAACTCCTCATGATGGTCAAAATGAGTTTGACAGTAAGATTCCTGACAAACCAGACAGGACTTGACAGCTTTGTATTTTCTTCCAGTACAGACGTCACACTGAACAT
Organism: Puntigrus tetrazona; assembly: GCF_018831695.1. Taxonomy (NCBI): domain Eukaryota; kingdom Metazoa; phylum Chordata; class Actinopteri; order Cypriniformes; family Cyprinidae; genus Puntigrus; species Puntigrus tetrazona. The sequence continues at coordinate 9,850 of NW_025047756.1, read as the reverse complement.
CTCCAGCTCCAGCAGAACCATACTTTGAAGAGTAGTCTTCTTCAGTTTCTCCAGCATTTCAGCAAACACCACGTTCTTAAATAAAGCAGGTCTTGGACTGAAGGTCTGTCTGCACTGAGGACAGCTGTAGACTCTCTTCTCATCCTCCTGATCCCAGCAGTGAGTAATACAGCTCTTACAGTAACTGTGTCCACACTGGATGGTCACCGTATCCTTCAGGACATCCAGACACACGAACACGAGAACTGATCCACTGAAATACGGGCTTCTGCCATTTTCACTGCTTGTAAAGTTAAAGAAGGACAACAGCTCTTAGGTTTCGGTTTCTTTTTCTGTCTGTAAATCCCCGGATAATAGAAACATCCAGCAGGTGTCAGCCTCATACAGACACCCTACACACTGATTCACTTTACCTACATCAGTCCTCATACGTTCACTTGAAGGACTGAATTAAAACAAACTGAGTAATTTCGGACACTGGAAGGATTGCATAGTTTGTTTGCTGTTGAATAATCATTTGAAACAGGCAGCCCCAGAGTTAAGATTCAAGGAACGCTGCCTTTTTTATTTTTAGAAAATAGGCTCATTCTCCATCTTCCTCTGAGGTAAAAGTCGAGTTTTGAACCCATTCAGCCGATCTCTGGGTCTGGCGATAGCATTTTAGCTTAGCTTAGCATAAATCACTGAATGATCAAAGAGTTATTTTTCCTTTTAAAAAAATTGTAATAATTCTTTACAATGTTTTATGAATTACGAGATGTTACAGTCCATAACAATATAATAATTTATTTAAAAAGTGTCTTAAATAGCTGAAAATCAATATGTATCTATGTGCAATCAAAGATCTATAGTACTTTTCTATTGCCAACATTTTATTTTTATTTATTTGTAAAAGCCCCAAATAGTTAGTTAGTTAGTTAGTTACTTACTTAATTCTACAATTTTAAATTATGTAACTTTTCTTAGAATAATGTGAGTCTTGCATCAACTCTGTTACATTACCATATTTTGGCTTTAAATTGGTGAAATTATCTCAGAATTGTGTAAGTTACAGGAAATGATGTCACTTTCCACTCGCTGATGAGATCTGAAGCTCTAAAAGCATCTGTGCTCTCTCTGAGAAAGCATTTAATGCAAAACCTCTCACACAGCCATTTTGTAGGACATCAACACTGTTACCACCACAGTGGCAAAAAGTAAAACAGAACCCATGACTGATCTCACACTGGGTTATTTAAGGTATTTTAATCATGTTTTCTTTAGTGTTGCATGTTCTTAGCATTATGCCAGCAAGTGGGATTTAAAAATAAATGAATTAATTAAATGGTCAGTTCTGTTTTCAGATTAAAAATACTTGCTAAGTGGACAGTTCTGTAAAGACATGGGTGAAATATTATCTCGGTTTTGGAGTGTTGGATGTAAGGACAGCTACGAGAAGGATTTTTGATTTATTGATATATCCATTACATTGCCTAATTTGTCCATAACAGAGTTGACAAACAATACCAAAGCTATCTGTTTTTTTTTCATTAAAAAAAAAAAAAAAAAAGAGAGAGAAGTAATCTGTGTTTGGTAAGCACTAGATTATAACACTGGAATGAATTTCTATTAATAAACTGTTTTTTCCTCTTAACTTTCTGAAATGCCAAATAATCTCCAATTATAGAATCACCCGAATATAGATAGATAGATAGATAGATAGACAGATATATATATATATATAGATACATAGATAGATAGATAGATAGATAGATAGATAGATAGATAGATAGAAAAGACAATTTGCCCTCCTTTATGTTCCTAAAAAGTAAACATGAATGGCAATATAGATCTTCAGAGATCTTGCTCAGAATAATTTCTAGGACTACAAGTAATTGTGGTCCAATATGTGTTTGGGAAAAAAATAGTTTCATAGTGTGCTTTTGTTGAAAAGTTAGTTTCTCAAACTTTCATACTTATTAAAACTAACACATCAGACAATACTCAATACAGATTTATTTTCACATATTTTAGGCTGTCAGTATAATTCTGACAATGACTTTATAGTTAGCTGCTTTATATATAACCACACTCGTCGAGTTTATTGTAGTGATTCAGAAAGCAATTTTTGAACAAAGACGATCTTTTCTAATTCAATCCCTGAGGATGTAGTTTATTTTACTCGGATGAAGTGGAGCGTGGCAAGAACTTTACTCGCTGGTCACGTGACGGTCGTTATCGTTATCAAGCGTCTCCTCGCCGCACGTGCTGACGTTATCCGTCTGTCCGGCAGGGAAGCGTTTCACCTGTCGCGCTGAAAGCCGGTGTCCCGGGTGTTTTATCGCGGTGTGTGTCGCGGACAGCAGCGATGGTGAGCGTCATTGCAGGGCTGGATGTCGCGGCTGCTGTCGCCGCTGTGGCGCCGGGCTCAGGAGCTCGAGGCGGGCCAGAAACCCGCGCTGACGGTCAATTCAGAGCCAAAAACTCACTCAAATCGCTTTTTAACTCATGGTTTAAATCAGAAATAGACTTGACCTCATTGAACTTGGATTATCTTCACTCACTGATTTTTTTGGATTGAGTTGGGCTCCAGGGGAATGATTTTTTTAAAGACAATAATATTTTTTGGTTTCTTTAATATAAAAAAAAAAGATGAGGAAAAACCCTTTTTGATTACTATACTATCGTGTTACTTTTTGGTTCACCACAGCAGATTCACTGCTTCTTTGTTTTAACAAAAGAAGATTCAACAACAAACTATTCCGTCTTCCAAGAATTTAAAGAAAGCTGTTAAAAAGTTCACTTTATTCAATCTTCGTATTTTATTAAAGCTTTTCGTTAAATTACTTATTTATTACCATGCGCATGTATGAAGCTGCTGCTCTTTTTCTATGTAATGTGGAGAATTTTTTTATCTTCGCTTTCCCTAAAGGACTGCTCTACACTCAAAATGTTGTCATTAATCAGCCCCATGTCCTGCCAAAATACAAAAACCTTACATTTTGCGCGTGTGACTTAGGGTAGTTTTATTGTGCATCATTTTCATTCAACACATTTATTATCAATATGGATGCTGCACATCTATAGTCTCTGGCTGGTCCATTGCATCCAAAATTTTTTTTTTCACACAACTTTAATGAGCGATCTTGAGTTTCCCGCTCAGTACACCCCGTGACCTGAAGACAGGTGAGCTCTGCTGTGTGCAGGTGGGGCTCCGATCCGGCAGGTGCGGACCGGGATGGAATCACGCATCTGTGTGTGGATTATGGCCTGATCGATCACGCTGTGTACTTCACGTCAGGAGAGGTGCTGGAGGAGAGCTGCTGTGTGGGGGGACCCTGTGCAGGCCCTGGCGGTGCAGGACGGGCCCACGGACAGTGGAGGAGCCCTCAGGGTGAGACCTGACCCGAAGTCACTTGCTCCGCTTCCTGTCACACATTCACTGCAATAGAAGAATCGTTTTGTCTTAACCCTCGTGCTCTTAAAGGGATAGTTCACTCTAAGTCCCACATCCTCAAGTCTTTCCAGACCTTCGCTCATCTTCCTCCAAGACTAATTGAAATGTTTTCATTGAAATCAAAAAGAGCTCTCCGACAACCGAAATGCTCACAGGTCTGAAAAGTAGGTTAAGCGGTTAGAACGGTTCCAGATTTACATGTGAACTATCCCCCTTAAATTGGCTGTTAGTAATACATTCAGTGAAAAATGACAGATGCAGAAGAATGAAAATAAATCCAAATAATGCATGAAAATAAACTAAGATCATGAATAGACAAGATTTGAAACATTGGTCTCTACATCTACACAAACACCTCATAAAAGTAGGTAATTATATCTGAAAACGCTGCACTCTCTAAACTAGTCCTGCTTGTTTAGCTATTGCTGTCTTGAGATGGTTTTAGATTCTGGTCATTTCTTAGCATAAATATCTTCATTAGTTTTTAAATGCATTTGCTCTTTTTTCTTCTTCTGTGCCACATGTTTGTGTGGGTAGATGATATTGTAACCACCATAAAGCGTGCAAGTTATTTATTAAAAGAAAAAGTAAAAAAATGTTGATTTCAACCCAAGTTTCTGGAGTGCCCCTTTCTAAAGAGTGAGCGCTGCTGTTCTTCTCTGTTTGTTTGGAGGTGGGCGGGTCAAGGAGGCGTGGGAAGCGCCGCCCTGAGCACACGGACACCTCCGCCTCTGATTGGGACGGTGACGTCATGTGACCGAGACGGAGGATACATCAATCCAGACCACGCTTCTACTTCCCCGAGCGCTCTCTGTGAAGGTAAGAAGCTCGGTGTGAGAAAATATTCAAAGGAGCTCCACTTCTTTTGTGGCAACTGTTTTTCTTTTAAAACTCGACTCTTCTTTTCATTTCCTGCCAGTCTTAGTACATAATAAAACTACAGAAGAGTCGAATTTTCAAATGGGTCGTTTTTTTTAATGCAATGCTGTGATCTTAATTGGATTAACTGATTTATGCTAAAGTGCCAGAGATCGGCTGAATGCTTTCAAAGACGGTAAACTCAGAATTATTAACTCTGGGGAGATGGAGAATGAGCCTTTTTTTTTTTTTTTTTTTTTACAAAAAGTGGAGTGTTCTTTAAGAAAGCGCTCATGAGATCAGAGAGCTCTCTGACCCTCCAGAGACTGAAAAATCATCACGATCAAATGCATCAGTAAACAGTCCATGTGTCTTCAGCTTCAGCTTTTTGCGATGCTGGGAGAACAAAGTAGACGATTTACTCAACCGCTCTTCTTTCTTGGAGTTACGCAACATTGCGATATATTATAAAAAGACTTTGCATGCTGCTATTTTAATGCCAAAACTAAAATATGTGTGTGTGTGTGTGTGTGTGTGTGTTGCAGAGGTTCAGGGCCGGTGAAGGCCGACTAGGTTCTGGGCGCAGTATTTTGGTGTGTCCCTCAGACTGAGCAGATCGGGCTCTGAGGCGTTTCTCCTCTGAGATACCGCCATTATGGAGCGGGGTCAGTGTGGGATCTCTGGCGTAGATGTCCAGAGCGTGTGAACCGGTCTCAGTTGTGTGTGTGTGTGTGTGTGTGTGTCTCAGGTGGCGTGGCGTCCTTCGCGGGCGCGCAGCGGTGTGGTAGGCGACAGCGTCTTCTTCAGTCTGGACTCTCTGATCGTGCCGCCTGGCTTCAGACCGCTCGAGAGGCGTGGTGAACGTGGTGGTGGTGGAGACAGTCAGTCTCTCTGTACAGCTGGAGAAGCTCTGTGCATGGCGCCCGTCAGCACAGGTGACCTGGAGAAAACCGATCTCTGCAATGGATGTGCATGGGTGCACGTCAGAACGAGTCCAAACGCTTAACATCTGGGACAGGACAAAAGGTCAAACTAATCCATCTTTAGGATACTTTATGAGTCATAATCCACGATTCTCTTCCTCCAGTGACAAACTGTTGTGGAATAAGGAGAGAAATCTGCTCAGATCAAGCCAAAACTAATATTTAAGATGACAGAAACGCACTGGACAAAGAGTTATTATGGGTTTTAGTTGGAAGTATTGTTATTAAGAGTTCTTTCTTTATTCTGTGAGAAAGGAGGCTGTTGAAGAAGGGGTTAATGTGTTAATTGCAGTCGAGTGTGTACCGGCTCTTCTTGCTCCTGTTGTTGTTTGACAGTGTGGACTCCTCGAGAGCTGGATGTGCCGGACGCATGAGCTGCAGAGGATGCACTGGAGGATAAAGGGGCCTGCAGGTCAGCCGGAGACTCGCTGACTCTCTATTGCTGGGAAACCAGAGGAGCTGCAGATCTGGGTCAGTGAGTCCACACACACACACACACACACACACACACACCTTACACGGGAGTTAGTTTACATGATTCTTTTTGAGTGTAGATCCTGTCATTTATTCACCGTCTTTCGTATTTCAAGCAGAGCAGAGCAGAGCTGGTTCAGGTCTGATTAGTCCACAGCAGAACTCAAACCGGTCACATTGAATTTCCCGGGCATTTTTCTTTATCTGAGCACTTTTCAATAACCTTTTTTCCCCATTTAATAAAATTGTCATTTGAATAAGACACAGCTAGCGTGTGTAAAGCGATATCAGCAGTGTCCATCTCTGCGAGTTTACTTTACAGTACAGCGCCATAAATGATTGTTTTGAGATTAGTGTTTTGAGTATTTTTAAATATTGAAATATGACTTTGAAAAAAGATAAACTGATGTTTTAGACCAGTACAAAGACTAAAGTAAGAGACAGAGTTTATGAATGAATCATTAAATTATTTGATTGCATTTTCAGGATTTTTTTATTTTTCTCCACATTTGAATTAGTCTGGAATCCCTGTTAAATGTCAAAACCATGTTTAATTAAAGTCACAGAAACCTCTACAATTTCACATCAGTTTAAAAGTATGTTTCAGGCCTCATCAAATGTTTCTGTAGGAGTTTTTGCAGCTTAAAGTTGCATATTGTATGTGACTATTGCTGTAATGACCTTCTTTTTATAGATTAATTCAGAGTTTGGCATCCCGTGGATTCTATTTCAGGGGTGTATTTTCTTGTCACTTCTCTCGTCTCAGGAAACAGCCGGTTCGGAGGCGCCGGCGGCCGACCGGCTGGGAAGTTTGCGGATGGGACTCTGCTCAGCAGTTCAGCCTCAGATCCGTGTCTGTGAAGAACAGCAGACCTGAAGGAGACCCGGCGGAGCAGGGCAAGCGAGAGGAGGGAGGAGGAGGAGGAAGAGCAGAAAGATCAGCCTGGAGATCTGTCCCGGGAGAGGAGTCTGTGAGGCGTCTGCTGTCAGGCCAGTGAGGAGCACACACTCACTCCAATAAAGCTGTGGGTTTTGAGGATCATGGCGTCTCTTATCTTGAAGGCTGCACAGGGAGGCCTTTTGGTGACACAGCAGGAGCTAATTAACAACATCATTAATATCACATCATTTCCATCATGTTTGATGTACTAGCAGATCACAAGCATTTACTAATTTTACTAATTGTTTTATCACGGTCATCAAAATATAATGCATATAAAACTTCTTTTCCCAAATTTATTTTGCCGACATTTTGGAAAAATTGAAGTGTTGTAGATATTTTTTCTGAGAGAGAAAGAAGGAGTTTCAGATTCTGGAATAAAATTAATTTTTGAATTTCAAGCCTACTCATCATAATAAATTTAGAAGAAGAAATGTAGCCAACAGACAAAGTAAGTATCTCTTTTACTTAAGGCTATTGTTTATTTGAGTTAAAAAAGAGAAAAAAGTAATACAATACAGAATTGCTTTTCATCAATTCATACATCCAAATTCTACTCTGTTCATCTGCAGCAAGTTTGTAGCTATATATTTTTACAGGTCATCTCCTCAGCTTTCAAAAGACTACACAGCTTTTGAATTACAAAGATTTGCTTTGAT
>NW_025047755.1:0-2269 GCF_018831695.1 Puntigrus tetrazona | reverse complement strand
ATATATGTGCTGTATTTCTGATGTACAGAGAGTTTGTCTCTCTCAGAAAAGGGGGGTGAAATAGTGAAATTTCACTCAAAATACACACCTGAGCCAAAATTTTGGTAGCAAAAATGTAACGACAAAAATATCCAAGAGATCACACCAGGGTTAGTCTGTCTTAAGAAGTGCTGAAGGATGATTTTTAGTACATTAAGTACATAACAGAGCGTTTTTTAACCTGGGTGTTCCTGCAGCGAGACAGAATCCACAGGACAGGACCCGATGAAGACGGGAGCAGGGATGCGGTCCTACATGTCCAGCTCTTCTCCTAGCGTAGGCACGTTAGCGGCGGAGCTCCTGGAGCCCTGAGCGGCGCCGCTGACCCCGAGCCGGGCGGCCAGGCCCGAGGACACGGACACGCTGCTGGAGCGGGCGATGGCGTGGACCCTGCGCTCCAGACCGCCCGTGTGGTGCGGCGCTCGGCTGCCCGGGTCCTGCGCTTTACCCTCCAGGAAGTACGTCAGCATCTGACCTTTGCCCTTCACGCTCACGTTGCCGCGGCACACCAGATCGTAGTCGCTCTGAAGCAGGCGGTTCACCTCCTCCGTCACCTGTGTGAGCCAGGACCAAATCATCACAAATTACACCTTCAAATAATTCTAAAAACATTTATTTAATTCTACTTTTTTTTTGCATTGCAACAATAATCATCGTGTCGTGGGTGAAATATTGTATTACGCTCTTAAAAATAAAGATGCTTTACATGTTCTTGGCAGCGATGCCTTAGAGGAACTGATTTTGTTTCTGCAAACAACCATCTTTCTTTTTATAACTTTCTTCTGCCACCAAGTGTTCTTCAAATATTAAAGGTTTTATTTTTTGCAACAATTTAGACATTCTGTGTTCTCGTGCTGTACCTGAATCTTCCCAGGCACTCCGGTGCTGTCCATGCGGCTGGCCACGTTCACCGTGTTTCCCCAGATATCATACTGAGGCCGACGGGCCCCGATGACCCCGGCCACCACCGGCCCCACATTAATCCCTGAACATTCACAAACAAGCATCAGAACACATCCACAAACCTGCTGCGTTCAGCGAGAGCGAGGAAGCCTCACGCACCCACTCTCAAGACGAAATCATTATATGACTGATAGTTGATCTCATCCAGAACGTCAAACATCTCGATGGCGAAGTCTGCGATCGTGCTCAGGTGCTCTGCTGTGGATTTCTTGGCCTGTAAAGAGCAAACGAAGGCTGTTCACAAGCGCTCTGTGAGCGTTCCTTCTGAGCGGAGTGACCTTGCTTTACTGACCTTGGTTCCGATGGTGGGCACCAGACCCACCGCTGCCATGTACGTGCTGCCGATGGTCTTGATCTTCTCAATGTCTTTATAACACTCCTTGTCCATGAGCTGCAAAGCAGTGCAAACACGGGAGGAAATGGACTTTTACAGACTGTACAACATGCATAGCTTGAAATAAACATAAAAAGAAACATTCACTGAAACCGTCTTATTAGAGAATAACACTTTAAGATTTTGAACGACACTATATTGTTATATTTTCTGCGTCCATGTTCATTTTAAATTTAAATTTAATTTGAGTTTTAGTTCAATCTTAGGTTTTGATAATGTTGTTTGTTTTATTTTATTTTATTTTATTAATTGATTCATTAATTTATTCATTGTTTTTAAATGTTTATATATTCTTTATATGTATTTGATTTCTGTAAACAATTGTTTTATTTCATCTAACAAAAATGTTTTTTATGGTTTTAGTCTTATTTTAATATAAATTAAAAAAAAAAAAATATTTTAACAAATTTCAAAATGAAAATGTCTAAAGCTAAGGTGATAATACGTGGCTGTTTTCCTGAACGTGTTCTGGCCAGGCTTCGTTTCGGCTTTGTTTTCACGCTTGCTGAAGGTAACCAATAACATGCAAGAATTTTCACATAATGGACCAATCATGATTTGTGAGAAGGTCAAAGTAAGACCAAGATATTTCTGCCAATATAGAACTCCTGGCCAGGATGTGTCCAGGAAAGATGCCTCTTATGTTCTCCCTAATGAAGCCGTATGAGCACGTGATGATCCTGCTGTAACCTCGTCGAAGTCGGCGATGATCTCGTTGAGCAGCCGCAGACACTCCACACCCATGTTGTTTCCGTCCAGCTCGATGTAGAAGTCATTAAAGTTAGGAATGGAAGCAAACAGAACCCCGACCTGAGCGTAGGACTGGTAATACAGATCCTGTCGGAGCAGAGACACACAGTCAGCTCGTGTTTA
>NW_025047754.1:0-1546 GCF_018831695.1 Puntigrus tetrazona | reverse complement strand
CACACACACACACACACACACACACACACACAGAGGCATACACACACACACACACACACAGAGGCACACCGTCACAGTACAGTAGGATACACACAGTTCTACTGAATATTTATTGTTGCAGCAGTCAGATATTTTTATATAAGGAATCAGAATCAGTGTAAAGTGTAACACTGTCAGCATCAGTCCTCCATTCATCTTGTATCTTTCTCTTTCTCTCTCTTTTCTAACTGGAACTTAGGAAAAGTTTTCATCTTGAGACTCAAATGTGTTACTGACTGTGTTATAAATGGCTTTTAATAGAAGTCTCCAGTCATAATTGAGCTGTGCATCACAGAAAACAACAGATATTCACACAGAAAATACACACTGTAATAATATTTAACAGTATAAATAATAACCTTTTAAGACAGTTTTTATTAATATATTTTCTGTTGTCCTTTTAACTTTTAAGTTGTGTGTTATTGTTTTGATTTTAATGTTTTTATTCATTTTTATTTCAGCTTTAGTTCTGGCTATTTTAAATGAATATTTCTGTCATTAATTCCATGGACTTCCATTCGATGATCATCTTGACTGTCACACCACACAGACTTCATTTCCCACAATCCATTGCACAGATCGGTTTCACCTGCAGTCAACTACACTCCAAACGCTGAGTATCATTTACAGAGCCTTCTCCCAGTCTCTAATGGATACTGTTCGCCATGGACTGATCTCTGGATATCTCCTACATGCCTGTGTGTGTGTGACTGCAGGAAGAGCAGCTCTGTACCTGAGTGGCCCAGAGGAAGTCCAGACGCAGCTTGAGCTCCATCTGTCTGGAGTGAAGGGCGAGAGCGGTGAAGAACAGCAGCAGAGAGAGGATGGGCTCCAGACCTCGAGCGCTCAACAACACCGTCCTGAACACACACCAGAACACACACACACACACACCGAGATTCAGCACACGAGAGACACAGAAGACCGAGACCACACTTATTTGCTCCACAATACTGCTTTAAGATTTAAATGAATGCTTTCTATTTGAACGTATATTTAACCAGCTTAATATAAAATGTAGACCTGCATGTATGTGTTTTTACTCTGAACAAGACGCAAGAACTGGTTGGTAGATTAGCATGAAGCGCCTGCATGTCTCAGAGCTTCAGATCATGCATAATACAGCAGATATATTGTATGCATACTACAGTGATTGGGTTATATGAATAAACCTTGGTAAACCAGAAGAGCGAAATTGCTCAGAAAAAAATGTAAAAGATGCCAAAAAGATCAATTACAGTTTAATATATATTCAAATAGAATGTACCTCTCTAAGTGTTTGACTGGAGGTGTGTGTGTGTGTATGTCTGTGTGTGTGTGTGTGTGTGTGTGTGTGTGTGTGTGTGTGTGTCTGTGTGTCTCTGTGTGTCTCTGTGTGTGTGTCTGTGTGTGTGTGTGAGTGTGTGTGTGTGTGAGTGTGTGTGTGTGTGTGTGTGTGTCTGTGTGTCTCTGTGTGTGTGTGTGTGTCTGTGTGTGTGTGTGTGTGTGTGTGTGTGTGTCTGTGTGT
>NW_025047752.1:0-907 GCF_018831695.1 Puntigrus tetrazona | reverse complement strand
ACACACACACACACACACACACACACAGACACACACACACACACACACACACACACACACAGAAAGAGTTTCATGCACTGAGAGAGAAAGAAAGCTGCTCTCTTCGTGATATTTGATGTGCTTGTGTTATGACTGAAGCTGATCTCTAATGTGAGACGAGCAGCGGGTTCAGCTCTGAAGTGATTTACCACACAGGCCTGGGCCACGGCGTAGATTAAGAGCACTATGAACACACACAGGACGGTCCGGATCTGTATGGTCAGGCACCCTGGAAAACACTGAGACACACAGAGACTGAGGTCAGTGAAGACAGAGATGAACATGTCAGCTTGTGAAAAAAATAAAAACAACATAAATATGCCAAAACGATTTTATTTTCAACAGTACATGCTAAGAAAATCTTAATATTTGCAAATATTAACACATTTATGACCCGATAACTAACATCCGTGTTGTTAGTCGAAGCTAACACTAAATCTGTGATATATAATTTTAATATCAGCAGAACTTTCCACGCTTGTTATTACAGCACTCTCACACTCATTGGTTCTGTTTAGAAAAACTAGCTCAAATTGTTAAAAAGGAGGTGGAACTGAAGACAGATTACTGTGAAGGAGGTGTTTTTACCTGAACTCTAGTGATGTGAAGGTACATGATACACACCACCAGAAAACAGATGCAGAAGACGAGCAACACCAGCACGACCGTCCCCCTGACATCAACAACACAAACATTTAAATAAAACTAACAGAACTCCAAATCACACGAGCCAATATTTTATGCAAAATAGAACATAGATAACACAAGAAATGTTATTTTTAATAATTAATTTTGAGCCCAGAATGATCTGGTTTCTAATCCGATGTCAGAATAGTTGTGGCAGGGTCATGTTCATCACGGTGTAGCG
>NW_025047751.1:0-941 GCF_018831695.1 Puntigrus tetrazona | reverse complement strand
CAAAGATCTTCAGCCTCGTCTCTTACACAGAGATTTCAGCAGTTTCTCTAAATCTGAAGATGATGTTATACGCTATAGATGAAAGATTTGACGTTGAGGAACGTTGTTAATAAATAATCACACAATCTTTTCACAGATTGGAGAGCCTCTGTCCATCTTTACTCCTGCTTCTCTAAAACATCCCTTTTATTGCTAATAGGCTGTACATACTGTGGTATGATGAGCAGGTAGAGGATGCCGATCAGAGCCGTGAGGACGAGAGACAGAAGCACAGCGCCGGTGAAGTACTCGTCATTCAGCTGATGATACTGAAAACACAGCACACGTCATGACCAAACACCCTCATACACACATATTAGACATGCTGAAACAATATCACACTTCATCAACATCAGGAACCAGCAAAACAGAGTATTTGTGGTGCATATGATCTATGTGATATGACTTGACTACAGATATACAGCATCTGTATTGACTGTAAATTTGTCGAAATTAACAAAATTATTGATTTTGTTTTGTAATGTACAATAAAACTGTATTTAACATATACAAAATATTATATTATTCTATGATTGGAGGTGTGCATTCAGCGTTATTGTACTGATATCTTGAGGACTACCATAGACAGCTGACTCCTAAAGTTTTCATGTATTTAATGTAGAAAGGTTGTTCTTTTCTTGTTCTGACCTTGAATGCTCCCGATGTCGTCATTAAGATTTGACAAGAAACAAGTTCAAATGTCTCAGGAGCATTACACAGAAACTAAGCATGGGAACTAATGACTAACTGAACGAGACGACAAGGCTACTCAACTAAATGTCTGTGACCATAACGGTGACACCAAAATCTACTTTAAAAACGTTTTTTCTGTGACGTTTTTAAGCACTTTTATTTTGAAGAGTGTCCTCCTCTTTGGCTGTGAGTGAAGCACACACACACAC
>NW_025047750.1:0-1297 GCF_018831695.1 Puntigrus tetrazona | reverse complement strand
TCCGAGTCTCTGTAGCGGAGGGTCAGGTAGTGCAGGTCAGCCGTGTCCGACTCCGTCTGCCGGGCCTCGATCAGGCGGCTGATGTAGCGGTTGACCCGTGTCCCCGGGCTGCTCTGGGTCGTGTTCGCCGCCGCCGAGGTCCGGTTCCTGAGCTTCTCCGGCGCCGAGCGCAGCACCCTCCTCTGCCAATCACAGACACCATCACATGACCACACGATGAGGCTGTGAGAGGAACAGCGTGAGCCGGACAGCAGACACGGGGAAACCACTCTGGATTCATTCAGCTTGGGACCAAAACATCCTACAACGCAAAAACTGGCAGCTGTGGTGGCCAAAATTTTACTGTTAAAAATACGGTAGCGAGATTTTAGGTTTTACGGATTTAACTTAATTGTACATCAACTGATATAAAGTCAATATACCAACCCACTGAAGTACTGAAGTCTGGTTTGTACTTTATCCACCAAAAGCAGGTGCTGATGAGAGTCACGTGATGAAACTAAGCCCTTCACAAGCAGCTTTAAAATCCTTTCATTTAGAAGGTGTTTTATTCACACAAACACTCAACACCAGCGATGTAAGACAGATCAAACTGAAGCAATGCAATAAACATTCATTTAACAACAGCCCTAATGCATATAAAAAGAAAATAAAAGTCATCAGATGTGAAATGTAACACAGGGAATTTAAAAAAGCGTATACTACCTTAAAATACATTTTTCACTGTATAAAGTAGGGAACTTACCGTTAACCAATAAACAGGTTTTTACCGTAGAATTTCTTTTACTGTTAAAAAGTCTGATTATTTCTCAGCGTCTCGTCGTACCTTGTCTCCGTCCTCACAGTTCATGACGTTGGAGAAGGGAATCTCAGCCTTGAACATCTTGCGGCAGTGCATGAGCTGCACCAGAAGATAACACACCGTCTTAAACTTCATCTTTTTGGCAGGTTTGATGTCTGACAGGATCAGACCAGGAAAGATCTGGAGGAACACGCACAAACAATGGCATGTATTCACAATAAAAACACACCGGAAAGCGTCGCGGTCATTTATAAAGTCGTGCTGCATTAAATTTAATCAGCCATCGATAAACTGAACGGGTCAAATGCCAAGAGTCATTAGGGTATTCAGATGTATACTACTGGACATTTCATTTAATTCTTAGAATTTTTGTAATTTATATATAAATGACCATTGTTATTTTTGTATTTTAGTTTGATGCACCCAAGGGAACACTATTTTTAACAGCTACAGTCACACTTTCATGCTCCAGTTCTCACTCTCGACTAGACTTTT
>NW_025047749.1:0-1070 GCF_018831695.1 Puntigrus tetrazona | reverse complement strand
AAAGTTGCTTTACAAAAAAATCAATTTCTTGGAGTGTTTCTTTCTCATAAAGACGCTGCTATCAGAAGTTCGTCTTCCTCCCGCTGCGCTCGTCACACACACCTTCCTGCGGTGAGATGGCACTATGAAGAAGGTCTCGATGTCGTGTTTGAGCAGGAAGGAGTGTCTCTCGCGGCCGTTCCCCGGCTCCACCTCGTAATCTCCGTTCAGACACTCCAGCGTGGAGCGAGTGATGTGCACCTTCCTGAAGAACCAGAGGAGAACCGCTCACTCCACATCATCAGTCTAAAAAACACTTTGAACTGCATAAAAACCTACTAAATTAGAAATGTGGGCGCAACTAATCAAACACAGTTCTCTGAATAAAGAATACAAAATATCCCAGCATGCACTGCAGCATGAATGCACTACACAGTTACAGTTAGAGGATTAATGTGTGGTCGTGTAGTTTGTTCACTCGTTATCGTTAGCTGTGTGCTGTGGTCACTGACTGAGCTCCTCACCCGGGCAGACCTCCGGCCTCCATCACGTTGGCGAGCGTCACGTCGTTGGACCACACGTCATACTGCCACTTCCTGAGACCCAACACGCCACAGAGCACCCTCCCCGTGTGCAGACCCACACGCATGTTCAGATCCACCTCGGTGGCTTCGGCCACGGACCTGAAGAACGCAGGCGGACCGTTTACACCACAAGTCAAATATTGTTACTACGTTTTAATAATATCATGTTAATAAAAGCTCAGCATTTATTTGCAACAGAACCCTTTATGTATTTACTGTCACTTTGATCCAGATTTAAACGTTTTCAACATTAATAAGCAGAAATGTTTCTCGAGCAGTAAATCAGTATATTATTCTGGTTTCTGAAGATCATGTGATGATGCTGAAAATACAGCGGCGCTTCACATAGAAAACAGCTACTTATTATTATCATTTATAGTGACTATTTCTAATCAAATAAAGGCAAGCATTGGATTATTTGCGACTTGAGCAGTGTGTTCTGTGAGATGTTGATGTCTACCTGAAACCAGTAGGTGGTGCTCTCATCAAAAAGTGAAGCTACAGACT
>NW_025047748.1:0-1021 GCF_018831695.1 Puntigrus tetrazona | reverse complement strand
AAACAAACTAGATTTGCCTATAGAGAAATATTCTAAAATATTAAAGAATAAAATGTGCTCCTTTGAATCCTAATTGGAACAGAGCTGCTCCGCTCGCTGAGACGAGGAGGAGACTCACGTGATGGTGTCGATCATGTCCAGACCCATCTCCACGCAGCAGTGGGCGTGGTCAGTCTTGGGCTGGGTCAGGCCGGACACACAGTAGTAGCAGTCGCCCAGGATCTTGATCCTCCGGCAGTGATTCTCCTGAACATCAGCACAAAACACTCTGAAAACACTGAAAACACTGTCAAAGCGTGTCTCTGGAGCACAGAAGCAGACAGAAGAGCACACATGTATTTCTATGGGACAGAATTATACGTTTTTCTTTTATACCCGAAATCATTACGTTATTGAGATTTCCTGCCGTAAAAATATCAAAACGTCCTTCTTGATTATTAATACGGTTCACACTTATTAGGTGATCTGAACTACTATGTGCTTGCATCAAAAATAGGTACAGTCTGCTTACTTTTATGATCATATTCAAGGTACTAGATATTCCTGGATCAATATTTCAAACAGTCGAACAGATTTGAGGGAACGTTTTTCAGGAACTATCAGTTTTAGGTTTATGATCAGGTTTAGCTGCAGTCTTGTTAATCAGATATGACTTCCCGCTGGTTTTGTGGTTTAGGGGTAATTTTTGGACAATAATATTGATCCAGGATCATGTCTTAGTAAAGTCCTGGTGACCGGGTAAAGTTAGGGACAGGTTTGGTTTAAGAGGGGGTTAAGGTCTAATTAAAAATTGAATTACAGAAATTAATTACGGAATGTATTTACATTTAGGTATATTTTAAAGTATATTTTAAAAGTACAATGTAAAAGCATGTACACACAGTGAGTGCAATGTACCAAATCTTTCATTTAAATCTAAGTATATATTAGTTAAGTTCACTTAATATAAAGTGAGACTGTAATATACATCGCTAAGAAATTAAATCAAACTTTAAAGAAGATTTTTTCAATGTTTACATAT
>NW_025047747.1:0-1905 GCF_018831695.1 Puntigrus tetrazona | reverse complement strand
ATATATGTGATACTTCAGAAATCATTCTAATGTGCTGATTTGCTACTCAAGAAGGTATCGAGCGGAAAAACGTTCTGCTGCTTAATTTTAATAAAAACAAAAAATTCAGGATAAACAATATTTTTTTGTAACATTATAACAAAAATGTTTTTACTTGCCACTTATGATCAGTTGTGCATATAAATTTTACTTTCGAGTGCACTGTGATTTTTACGATGCTATAGCGTAATACTGTTTCCAACTTAAGTGCTTCCTCTCTCCTGCAGTGCGCAGAGCGACTCTATATGAGAAGCTGGATGCCGATTAGCATGCTGCAGTCAGTCTGTGAGCACTCGTATAAGTTACGGCATACGCCCAGTGATTTAAGATTCTCTCCGCACATATATGTGTCAATAGCATTTCTTACTGTAGCGAGTTCGTCAAACTTCCCGAAGAGCTCGTTCAGCAGTTTGACCAGCTCCTGGGCCGTGCACTGTGAAGCTAGACTGGTAAAGCCCACAATGTCTGCAAACAGGATGCTGCACAGAACGAGAGGACAACAGGTTATGGTGATTCACAAGAGACCTTAGTGTTACGCCTGCACTGTTCATTGTAAAGGCACATGGACAATCACAAAAAACGGTTTTATCAGGAACATGCTTTCGAATAAACATACAGGATCTACTAAATCTGTTGGATTGTTTTTTTTCATGAAAACGTTACAGTCAGTCAGATTAGCTCAGGTCAGGGGTCCACGGGGTACTTAGCTCACACAGTCATAAGTTTAACCCAACTGAGGGGTCAAGGTTTGGCAGGTTAGTGTAATAATACAATTAACCACTTCAATCGTTCAGTTATCATGTTGGTAATGTTATTGTTGTTAACAAAAACTACATAAAAGTGCAATGACACAGAAATACAGATTTTTAAACTGTATTGTGATGAACACAGTAGTAGACTTGGTTCTGCGCCGTTGATTAGATGAAGGCGGATCTAAACGTGACTTTCCAGCTGAGTCTAAGAAAACTGGCATTCAAGCAAACAAATGATCAGAGAAGTTGGTATATACTGTTAAAAACAAAAAGTTATAAAATAACAATTATTGAAGTTTTTAGAAGAAAATATTATTACTATTATTAATGTTACTTCAGCATGTTTTTTGTTGTTTCTTTCTAATTATTTATGCAATGTATTTGCAATTTCTAGACAATTTTGACATTTTGATTAAAAAATACAAGGTCAAAAGAAAGATTTAGGAAAATTCACTAATCGCTAATAACAGCTAAATTGAAAGGACACAAAGTAAACTAAAGAATAAATTCAAAACTGCACTAATGGCTCCAGAGTCTTTAGTTAAATGGCATTTCTGACTCAGGTTATGGACTCAATAAATCTATATCTCGAAACTAAGCAAACAAGGCAGCAAGATATGAATGGCCGTACAAACATATAGCTTTTATAGAGCTCACAGATAAAGCCCGCTCTTCATCTTTGATCTGCAGCTGGGCCTACATTAACCCCATCTTTTAGCCAATCAGTTAGTCATGCAAAAGTTACTTGTATGCATCATCTTTCACTCCCCAATCTCTCGGCTGGAACGGGTCTTTGAGGTGGCATATGTGTGTGTATATGAGTGTACGCGCTATTGTGTGAATTTGCCCCCCAGCACTGCCTTGTTCCATCTCTCGCTCTCCGTCTCTCTGTGTGTGTGGGCAGTGTGGGTTAATTGAGCAGCTCTTGAGTTGATAGCACTAGCGCTGTGGGCGCCGTACACGCTGTGCGAGCTTTTGGTTAGCAGCCAGATTCAGGAACTTAGACGACTGCGCGTGAGTGGAGAGTTGTTGACTCTTATTGACTCACTGATTCAGTATTCGCAATCACAATTTAAGTACAATGGAATTGACAATGTCCGTCTAGTCTGGGGGG
>NW_025047746.1:0-2917 GCF_018831695.1 Puntigrus tetrazona | reverse complement strand
TTTGATTGTTGAAACGCACTCTCTCTTGTTCTTTCCGTACCTGACGTTGTCATGTCGTTGGATGTATATCTTATGGAAGATTCTTTCTGGTGGCTTCAGGAAGTCCTCCTTCATCTCCATGGCAACATTTCTGGGCAGCAGGCTCATGAGAAGGCGTTCCTGCAATGCGTCCATTATTTTGGGATAAACAGCAAGTTTCTGAAAGTCTTCAGTCAAATTTAACTCTTTCTCTGCCAGCATTTTTTAAAAAGTTGCCAGCCACTGCAATTATTTTTGATCATTTTCATAACATTTTCACGGCTCCCAAAATATTTAGTTGATATTTATCAATATCTGTACAACCAAGCTCAACAAAACACGCGCACACACAAAAGTTTTTTTTTAGCATAACAATGAATTTAATTAATGTATTTAATTATTCACCCTCCTGTCGTTCCAAATCAATTAGACCTTTACTCATCTTTGGAACACTAATCAAGATATTTTTGATAAAATCCGAAAGTTTTTTGGCCCTGCATAGACAGTAATGACATTAAAATAGTCCATGTGACATCAGTAGTTCAACCTTAACCTTAATAATGCTCTTCAATGTCTCATGGACCAGTGGCATTGCTGTCCATGCAGGATCAGAAATTCTTCAGATTTAACTAAACATGAGGACGTAATTCCAAAACAGCGTAGATGGAAAGGGAATTGTTTACTAACAATGTGCAAATTAAAGAACACAGATTTTCACTTCATTTACATATCAACCAATGCAACATACCAAACATAGCACAAATAAGCGTAGTCGCAAATAAAGGAAAAAAGAAATAAAGAAGCTACAGTACATCGCAAAGAGCAGGAGGCCCAAAAATTCAAGTTGGCAAATTATACGTTCAGATAATGTGTTCTTTCCAAATAAAATTAATGAGTGCATAAAACTTCTCTCCCTTCTACCATGCGCTCTCTGTTCTCTGTCGTGCCTCCTCCTAGCAACTGCAGCCATTTCAAGCGCGAAATATTTTAAGACATGTTTTTTGGGACTTTACGTAATGGCAAAATGGCAGTAGTTTGACGTCTGAAAGGGAAACTACAAATGTATATTCAGTTAGGTCAGGCGCAAAAATAACTGTCCGCGCTATTTCGTCACTGTGCATCTTTAGTGAAACTTGACAGTACAATTTCAAGGTCAAAAGATGGTTTACATTGGTGCAAGTTGAGAGTGAAACTGGGCCTTAGTGTTCTGAGGATGTCTTATGGGTTTGGAATGGCATGAGTTAATGACAGAATTGTAATGTTTGGGTGAACTAACCCTTTAATGCATTGGTAAGTTGTGGTAAGTTTCATTCATTTTTTTTTTAGCTCCAAAAGGGATTCAAAGGAAACATGAAATCATAGATGGAGTAGATTGCTTCCAAAAAAATACCCCCAAAGCATAATTCTATACCACTTCCCGAGTCAACAGTTCATTTGCTAATAACACTGTTTTGTGTATGCATCTGCTTAAATGTGTGATCTCTTGTTCTTGCGTCTAATAGCGCTGTATAACCATATTCCATCAATGGTGGGGAAAGAGTTCAATTGAACTCAAGAACAAAGTAATAAATTATTCTTGCACTCTGCATTTACTCATTCTTTAACATTGCTATTTACACATAATTTAAAACAAACCATTAACAGTGACTTAGTAATACTTAATAATAAGGTAGTTGTTAAGCTAAGGTACTGGGTTGGATTAGGAAAGCAGAATATGGCCATGCAGAATATGTGCTTTATAAAGCGATAATAAACAGCAACTGTGGTATTAATAGGCATGATAACAAGCAGTTAATATTGAGAACCAGTCCCTATATTAAAGTGTTACCAAACTAGGAAATAGCACAAATGGGATTAGGAGAATTCTGCAGTGACCACAAATGACCAACAAAATTCAAAAACTCTCTTTCATATTTTAGACAAATGGGAGACATTTGCTCAAACAGCTTGAATTGGAAATGTTTCTTTCCAACATGAGAATTTTTGTTTATGAACTGTTGTTTACGTAAACATGCAAATATGTAATGTATGTTGCATAAGAAATGCGAAAGCCTCTTTAAGCAATGCTCACCACAGACATGGAAATTTCCAAGGAAAGCCATGGCCTTCCGGTTGATCTTCAAATTGACGTCACGACTGAACATCTCCATAAAAAGACCCATTAAAAAGACCGTGATGGCCATTGTATTACGTTAGTGTTAGTTTAAAACCGGCCACTTCTGTTATCTGTATGCGTTTTATCTAATGAACTCGCTGATAGCTGTAAAGTGGCCAATATCTGTGAGAGATCACAGTTCTGAGCGTTGGAGTTGGTTGGCATGGCAAAGGTAAGTTTCCGTGGAAACGCATATAGTTCATTGCCAAACCATGCATTACTAAAAGCAGGTGATAAATGCCTTCTCGATGAGCAAACCCCAGCGAGCCATGCCACCTGTGTTAGAAACCCAACGGGTCGCTTTGTCACTCGCTTGCACTCAAAAGTTGAGCTGAGAGTTGGGTTGAGTGTTTGTAGCGGCATGACTATAATTGTCTAAGAATTTTGAAACTTTGAAAATCATATACATTATACGTTTTATATACATTACATGATTTTTCTTGTTATCCTAAAAATATATATGGAACTGGATATCTATCTGCAGCATACATAATCATTATAAAATATTAATTTGTTGCTCAATAAACAATTGTTATCATCACTTTTGTGGAATTTTGGGGTAAACTGTGATATACTCCTTAATAATATTCAAACGTTCAAAATAACAGCAATTATTTTGTAATACAAATGCATTGTAACATTGTCATATTACTTTATCTGAATAGAAGTATTGATTTAATCAATAAAAATATTTTATTGTAATTTTTAACTGGAATGAGCATATATACTGTGTGTGTGTATATA
>NW_025047745.1:0-3732 GCF_018831695.1 Puntigrus tetrazona | reverse complement strand
TGATCATAAGCTTTTGACCATAAGTCATTGTGTAGGATACCCCATAAGCCAAAAATAATTAGCTGCTGTTTATAACATTTCAAGATAAATATAGTGACTTGCATACAGAGTTAATAAAACTGAAGGTAACGGTGAAGTTTTGTTGATTGTGATGAACTTGCAGAGTTAGGGTTGTAATAACACATATATTCTGCTCTTGTGCTTTAAAAGTGTGACCTCAGGTTTCTAAATGTTTTGATCTTCTGAAGTATGCATTACCAAGGCTTCTGTTAGCTACAGTAATCCTGAAGTTAATTTGCTGTGGCATAAGAGTTTGTGCAGAGAAAGGTCTGAAAGGTCCTGAATTTTGCAGAGGGAGGTGTATGATGGGACAAGTATCTGAAAGCAGCCCATTCCTGTCATTAAAGATGAAAAACATCGTTATCGTCATTAAACCAGGTCCTCTGAGCTCAGGATGTTCTCACCCAGTACTGTCCTGTTTGTTCTGTAGCAGGTCGGTCTGGACTCCGTTCCTCATATAAACTCATTATCATTATTATTATTGAAAGAAGAAGATGATGAAGAGGCATAACAGGTCAGTTTCTTTCTCATTATT
This sequence comes from Puntigrus tetrazona, assembly GCF_018831695.1. NCBI lineage: Eukaryota > Metazoa > Chordata > Actinopteri > Cypriniformes > Cyprinidae > Puntigrus > Puntigrus tetrazona. The sequence goes on along the minus strand of NW_025047745.1, from coordinate 3,137 downwards.
TTTGCTGAGAAATGAAAAGCAATAAAGGCAGGAGTTTACTCAGCCACTTTTGATCTCTCTCTCTCTCTCTCTCTCTCTCTCTCTCTCTCTCTCACACACACACACACACACACACACACAGAGTATAAGAGGCAGGCGTCTGCCGCTCATCTGCAGAAGGAGAGACTTCCGCAGACGGACAGAAAGAACGCAGAGGTCAGTGACTTGAACTTTATTCTGCTGATGTTACACAGCTGATCTGCTTATACTTCTCTTACTTTTGTAATAGAAAAAGAACTAAAATATTACATATCTAAACTACCTTATCAAGTAAAAGTAAAATATTTACTAATTCACAAGCTTTATTCAGTTCATGCATCATAACTGTAATAAATAGAAAAAGTCTTTACCTTTGTTTGTTGTGGAAGTTTGGAGAACTGCTTCAGCATCAGTGTCATCTTACATCTCAAAAACTGAACAATGAAGTACATAAATTAACTTTAATGAACAGGGAAGGCAACTTATTCAGCTATATTAAAATGAAATGCATTACGGTACAGTAAAAATTGCACGCATGAGTATTAAATGTTTGTACTATTCATCTAAGTGAGCTGCACACGTTTATTATGTACAAGCCTCAATCTAGACTGAAGTGTTACTAGACAAACTGTCACATCGCATGATCCTCAGAAATCAGAAGAAAAGTGGCTCTTGGTTTTTGTGGGAGTTTTGGACAGACTTCAGATGGATGTAATATTATCCGATCTGGCATTTTCCACTAAAACCTCACCGATTTTTCATCTAGCTCTCAACTACTTCTTCTCAGAGTAACTTTTTCCAATGCTTTGTCTTTGTTTGGTAGTCTGTATGCATTCTAGTATTGTTAAATTTAACAGAAAGTGGCACCTCAAAACTTCTGAAAGACTTGTGTTGTTTTGTAGTTTATTTTCCATCAGTGTTCAGTCAAATGTAAAGTCTGTGTTTATGTTGAATTTGCTGATTTGGTTCATATTCTTATAACAGTCTTATAATATCCTCCCCACATGTGCTGTTCCACTGACATCCACACAAACCTGCAAATCCATTTTATAAGTGATTGTCCTAATTCAGCAGCTAGGTTTACAAACATCCTTAATGAAACGTCATGAAACTTGATCTATTCATGTCTGAGCAACATTTAAATAGTTTAAATAGTTCGTGTATTCGTATAAGCTAAGAAGCGTGTGATTTATTGCTCCAGGACAGAGAAATAAGTTTGAGAAAATTTGACCTAACTTATTTTCTTTGACCCAAGATGGTAACAGAACACTTTCCTCACTCCTTCTGTTTTCTTGACTTTGTGTAAGAACACTCACTGCTGCCAAAGCAGTTTATTTAATGGAAAATACTAAAGCAGCCAGTCCTGAACATTTTCACCAAACCACAGGAATAATGCTGCTCAGTGTTTGTAACATTGTGACTGAATCATCAATCATGCTAGTCCTGCTCTATTTAAAGCTGCAGTCCTGCTCGCGTCCAAAACATGCAACTACATCACCTTTTCCCTTTCTCATTTCTCACAAAGGCCTGGTGATCAGTGATTCTATGGGTTTTAAATACATGTCTAAGTAAAGCTGCATTAAAGATGCAAAACAAAAGGTTTAAAAGCCAGTTCTTAAAAGTGAAGCAGCATTCAGCACAAAAATTCTGCATATTACATATATGAACTATAAATCATTTTGTAGAAGAGTTTCCACTTTTAAATCACTCCTATCCATATGGAATTACTCAGTTTCTTATAGAGAAGCCCTACCTTTCATGGTTGAGGTGTATAGAAGGGAAAAATTGGGCCACTAATGAGATGGAAAGCAAACTCACCTGACCCTGAGCTGTGAGGTGAAGTGTAGCTTGACAGGAAAACAAACCACAGAATGTAGTCTGGCACCGAAATCTACCCCCTAACACAAGTAGTTAAAATACACATTCTGTCATCAATTGAGCGCTGCATGTCAGCCACATACAACATTTGAGCGTTGTTCTTCTGATTTTCTGCAAAGATGTCTCTGTGTGCAAAACTAAAAATAACGCATTCCACCGCAGCAGTCAGATCTCATTTGTGCCTGAGCATATTCAGACTTACACTAGTCTTAATGAGTGTAAGTCTGCTTTAGTTTTGCAATGGAGATCATGTCAAAGAGGTCAAAGATCACTCCAAGGCTTTCGTAAACTCAGTTTTAGGACAGGGAAAAAAATCATATTCATCTTATCTTCATTAAAATTATCTTCATGCTAAAATTGTTTACTGTCCAAGACATTGCATGAAAATGTAGTGCCAAACCTTACTGAAAGGTAAAACTGGGATAATTAACATAATTGTGATAATCAATATTACTTTCTTGGAGAATTTTGCCATAAGTAATTATATAAAGGGGAATTAATAAAGGTCCCAAAACGAATCCTTGAGGCACGTCACACAATAGAAAAAAATTCCAAAATGTACAAAAAAGTTTTCTGTTCTCAAAGTAAGAGGCAAACACTGTGCAGTGCCCTAGATACCTACTGTGTGACGTTAGTGAGGAATATAACGGTCAATGGTATCACATGCCACACTCAGGTCCAACAAAACTAAAGCAGCCCATGAGCAAAATATAGCTTGTGATTATATAGGGCTCTAAAATCAGATTGAAATGAAACAATTCAAAAGGAAAAAAAAATCCACAGTTAGACTGCTGTTAAAATCTCTGCTGTTGTTTTGTCTCAGGGTTCATGGGTCAGATCTCCTTTCTGCTGCTATGAGTCCTCAGGCCTGGATCTTCTGCACTCTTCTGTGCGTCCTCACTTGTGAACGGAGCAAGAGTGCACACAAAGGGCCCGTCCTGAGCCGAAAGCGGAGACTGGTAGAGGACACAGCCGATGGGGCCCCAAGAAAGTGCTCTTATACATTCTTGGTCCCAGAGCAGAAGATCACGGGGCCGATCTGTGCCAGCCAGGGCCCTTCTCTGCCAGATAGAGAGCGTGTGGTGCAGTCGGATATAGCTGACGTCCGGGAGCTCCTGACCAAGCAGAGACGTGAAATGGACACGCTGCGGATGATCGTAGATGTGGATGGAAACATAGTTAACGAAATGAAACTTTTACGCAAAGAGTCGCGCAACATGAACTCCCGGGTCACCCAGCTG
>NW_025047744.1:0-988 GCF_018831695.1 Puntigrus tetrazona | reverse complement strand
CGTGGTGCAGTCGGATATAGCTGACGTCCGGGAGCTCCTGACCAAGCAGAGACGTGAAATGGACACGCTGCGGATGATCGTAGATGTGGATGGAAACATGGTTAACGAAATGAAACTTTTACGCAAAGAGTCGCGCAACATGAACTCCCGGGTCACCCAGCTGTACATGCAGCTGCTGCATGAAATCATTCGCAAGCGTGATAACTCGCTGGAGCTGGCTCAGCTGGAGGGACGGATCCTCAACAGCACGGCCGAGGCCCTGCGGCTGTCCGCCCTCTACAGGGAGCTGGAGGTGCGCTTCTCCGCGCTGGCCACGCTGGTCAACAACCAGTCGCTGCTGATCGCGGCCTTGGAGGAGCGATGCCTGCAGGTGTACAGGAATCACCGCCGAGAGCCGCTGCCTCCACCTCTTGTGCAGGTCGTGCCTGAGAACATCCCGGTGTACGTGCCTCGCTTCTCCAACGAGATCCAGAGGAGTCAAGGCTGGCCCTTTTCAGAGGACAGGAGCCCCAGAACAGCTCCGGCACCGACGGGAGGTTCTCTTCAGGGTAACGTCAGCCTGGAGGGTAATGAAGCCGTCACACAGCTCATACACACACAAAACAAATTGCAATTAAAGAATAAGTCACATTTAAGCAATAGAATTATCCTGAAATACCAGAGGCTGCTGTGTCAGGACTGGATTTCTAGGACCCTAGTTTTTTTGTGACAGTGCCACCTAGTCAGTTTGACTCCATCAGACCTGATACAGAAGTGACATAAACAGGTGCTAAGATTGGGCCCATTCATATTATATTTTGAATAGATTTTTTATTTTGTTTTTTTTTTGTCTTTGTCTTTGTTACTTGAACGTGTAAGGCTTTTGCGTTTCTCTCTTCCAGTTATTCTAGCTGTACAAACTGATGTTTCAAACTACCATTAGTTATCAAATAATCTCATTTATTATGGCAATCATAAGTACACTTGTTAGCAGAGGTCTCCAATTCTC
>NW_025047743.1:0-2060 GCF_018831695.1 Puntigrus tetrazona | reverse complement strand
GGTGTGTTTGATTAGGTTTGTAATTAAACTAGAGCTGTGTCCCTGCAGGAATTGAGTCTGAGACCAATGATTTATACTGTTTTAAGAACGTTACCATCAGTTATATTTAGGGTTAAGGGTTGGTTAGAAGAACATCAATAAATGTAAACAGATCTCAGTTGGTAATGTAACATTAAAACATGCCTTAAAATTAATAATATATATGCAGAATCGAATGGTAGGCTATAAAATTCACATTTGTGAAAAACATATCTTCATTAGAGTTACAAATAGCATGAGAGAGGTTTATTTTCAGTGTTACCGTTTTTTTTTTCTGTCACACCATTGGACACATTTATAGGTCAGCTACCCATATGCAAAAATTAAAGAGCTGTGTTGATGCTCGTTTGTCATCAGCGGTGTGTGTTCACTTAATTGTGTGTGTTGGTGTATGGAGGTCCCTTTCGGGACTGTCTTCAGGTGATGCAGGCTGGACACTCCACCAGCGGGACGTATCTTCTGAAGCCGGACGGGACGGAGACACCTGTACAGGCCTGGTGTGAGCATGACGTGGACAGAGGAGGCTGGACGCTTATCCAGAGGAGGAAAGATGGATCTGTCAACTTCTTCAGAAACTGGGACAGCTATAAGGTAGTGATGTCACAATGAATCGCTCTTTTGAAGCCGTTGTTTTGATTGATTTAGTACCAGATGACTTTTAGAGAGACGGATAAATGACAATATTCCAATAAAAATGAGACAAAACACATGGCAGGAATAGCAGTGCAGTCTCTGGAGAATATTAAAAAGCAATAGAGTGCTCCAGTGATGACGCATTTTTGCATCACTCTGGTTCATTTGACAAAAACCCAGAAAGATTTTTCCTTTGGCTTTTGGATTATTGCAGAATATATGACCAAAAGGATTTTGATTGTTCTATGTTTTGTTTGCCATCCATTGGAAAAGCAGTAGTGCAATTTGAAGTGAAGCAATTAAAACCTTTCAAGTTGTCCTAAAACCTAAAACCAAAATGTGTTCTTGTATTAGGACAACTTTGATGATTTTTTAAGCACTTCAGACGTTGACTACTGTACATTCTTCTACATATGTTTCTGCAAAACTCAAAATACTTACCTATATGTACAAATCACTACAGTTATGAGTTGAAATGAACACAAGAGACAATAAAACTTTCATTTCTTTTCTCAGCTTTGCATCTCTAGCTTCTAACACAATACAAACCCTGTGAAACAAAACAGCTCAAACTCAGCACTAACATAACAAAAGCACAGCCCTGGTCACATATTGAGCTCATGTTTTAGTGCTACTTGTGGCATATTTCACTTGAAAACACAAGTTCACAGTTTTCACAGTTGCTTGTTCATCCTGATACTCTTCTCAAATGAACTAAATCTCTATGACTTTAGGCAGTTGGCAGAAGTGAAAAGCTAAACAACGATAAGTGAACTACACCAAAGTCACATGACTTCAGCATCACCACCATCAAACTTTTTAACAAATCTTTCAAGTCCGAGCAAGAGTAGTTTGATTAGTGATTAGATGAGTTTGGCATTAAAGAGTTCTATATCCAACAAATCTGTAGTGCCATTTAGACACAATTCAAGACAATAAAAACACAAGGTATATTTTATGTTGTATGAAACATGGAAAATCCTGATCTTGTGTTCAACACAGACCTCATTTCAGGCATTTAACCAAAAACTCAGAAAACCCACTGACTTCAGAATGATGGAACTGGAGGTGCTAAAATGCAACTGGTTTCCAGGTTTTGCCTACAAAAACACCTCATCCCTGCAGCACTCAATACAGACTATTATTGTTTACGAGTTGGACCGTGTCTCTATGAGCTGCAATTTGCACATTTTCTTCAGTTAGCAGTCCTTTAGAGAATCAGACTCAGAGAAACACTAGTAACGAAGCTGAAGACGATGGAGCTCCTGAACAGCTGGATCTGCTTCTCAGGATTTGTGCCTCACGTTCGTTTGTTTTGCTTGCACTCGTGCCCGTGTGTCAGTGGTTCTTTCAGTCCGAGCCCCACACACACACACACACACACACAC
>NW_025047742.1:0-2718 GCF_018831695.1 Puntigrus tetrazona | reverse complement strand
AATTTCATTATAAATTCTGCTTTAGTGTGTAATAATCAAAGAAGAAACATTAAGCAGCACACAATGACTCACATTCACTCTCTCTTGTTAAATGAGCAATCAGTATGATAATTCAAGACAAAATGCAGTTTAGTAAAATGTCTTCACGAATGTTTAATTGAAAATTCTGGCACACCTGAGTTTTATGCGCACAGACTTGCCTGTTTGGCCCCTTCTTTGGTAGAAATGCAAGAAGGGCGTAAAATACTCCCAATGTTTAATTATTCCAAATGAGCCTCAGGGAAAATCTCAAGGGTTTTAATTAAGCCTGAATTAAAGTTATGTAAATTGCGTGTGAAGTAGCAGGTTTCTTCTCCTCTGTTCAAAAATAAATTATTTTATTTATTTTTTTGAACGAAGCAAAAGTTCGTTTGTTGCTGTTTCCCTCCTCGTTTTTCTTTCATTCTGCTCTTCTTTATCAATTTCCTTGTATGAGTGCTCATATGTTTACACGTCGAATTAATTTTGATAATTCAACTCAGTGTTTATATGTGAGGACAGTGCTGAAAGATTTTTTTTTCATCCGATGTTTATGGGTCTGGAAATGCGGGCCAAAAAACAACAAAATAAGAAAAGTGTGAATCTCCCCTAAGACCTGGTTGTTTTCCATGCAGCTTTAATGCATAGTAGCCATATATGAATTTTTAAAGCATGCATTTGCTCTGCATAATAATAGGTATTTGAACATTTCAGTGTTTTATTGCATTATTTTATATACAAGCTACAGAAAGTGAAAGTATTCATACTAAAGATAGGTTTATTTATTTTTGTGATTCATATTGGCTGTTTAACACTTTACATATTATTAACATAATTAATGCAGATTTGTTTTTTCTGCTCACTGAAGCTATGATTCTGTGCTGTTTTATACTCATGCAGTTTGCCTGCTGAATTTGACTACTTTGAAAAAAAAATCTATTCTAAAATTGCTAACATGTATGGTGAGGATAGATATAATTGCATTCTGAAAGTAGCGTCATGTCCATTTTTACAAAAATGTATGTCAAATTCAAATTCAAATGGTAAAAAAAAATCTATTCAACCAAATTTTTATCAAAATTAAAAATGATCAAAATTTTGATGAAAAGTGAACGGTTCCAAAAAGTTTTTTTCAGGAAAATGTAAAATTGCGAAAAAATCTTGACTTAAAATTTTAATTTTGATGCACGTTCAACTCCTGCATATCAATGAATTAACGAGAAAAAAAAATTACAGTTCAAAAGTTATTAGCGAAAAGGTGCAAATTTGGCCTATTGATGGTATTACAGATATTTCTGTTATAGTTAATACTGAGACTGTCCTATATCTGTGTGCCAAATATTATAACAAAAAAACTTCCAGAACAAAAGAAGAAGAAGAAATGGGTAACACCTATTAACTGTTCACTACGACCTTAATAAAATGTTAATTTGCTACTTTTTAATAGTTATAGTAATAGGTATTTGTTAAGTTTAGGTACTGGGTAGGATTAGGGATGCAGAATAAGGTCATGTAGAACAAGGCATTAATAAATGGCTAATATTCTAGTAATATGCATGCAAATAAGCAACTAATAGGTTTAACCGTAAAGTCCGAAGAAAACTAACAGGCATATAGTTAACTAAATATGGGTGCTAAGTGTTTCATAACATATTTTTGTAATTTTATTACATATTTAAAAAATAAAAGCATCTCAGATGAAACAGAATGAACAGACAACTCTCATTTGAATAGGAGAGAAGAAAGAGTAATGGCAGACATTTTCACAAATAAAGGCAAAGCTAAAAAGACTTTTATTTTAATCGGTTTATGCAAGGATCATTGTAAGTCCATTAACGTTGTTATTTGAATATATTCATTGTAAAAGATCACAAAAAAATTATCTTGGAATTAATCCTCTTTCTCCATTTATTTCTTCAGGGTTGAAACAAATACATGCTCTCTCTATCCAAGGCAACTACGAACTGCGTATAGATCTTGAGGATTTCGAGAACAGCACAGCTTTCGCACAGTATGGTGTGTTTGGAGTTGGACTGTTCTCTGTTGACCCCGAGGATGACGGTTACCCCCTCACCATCGCCGATTACACCGGAACCGCAGGTACATACACGTCTACAGACCATGGATCAATACCTCAATATTGTGTAATTAGCATGCCTTATTTAAATCACTCTAACCTTGAAAGACCCGGTATGCAAATCAGTAAGCAAGATAAAACCTTTTTCAACAATAATAAGTGCTTATTCGTTCAGATAATTGGTCCATTTCAGTGCTTAGTGACATAGACAGAATAATCATGGCACTCAATATACTCTTTAGTCGCTTTTCAGGCATAAACAAAACAGATCTATCACGTGTCCTCTGCAAATCACCGCACAAAACAGACACTAAGGCTGGGCATCAATACAAATGTCTTAATTCTATTTGATTCAGATTCGCAAGATCTCAATTTGATTCGGATTTGATTCAATTTAAGTGCTTACTAAAAAGCACCAGCTGATTTGAATGATTTCTATAGTCAGTATGATTAGTTAATCACTGTGGTCACGTTAAATGTTTTTGCATGCAGTCCGCAAGGCGTCTTTTCATTTAATCGCATTAAAAAAACAGACTGCAAACTCATACAGCTCAACTCATTTTTTTTTTATGCAGTTATTGAGGAACATACTCAGACTCTTAGAATTTTTAGGATTATTTACA
>NW_025047741.1:0-1251 GCF_018831695.1 Puntigrus tetrazona | reverse complement strand
TTTTGAGATTCAATTGATTTAGGATGTAGAGCAAGGCAGTTTTTGGAAGAAAACTTCAGCACTTTGTTGAAACTGTGTACTGTTTTACTGCAGTAATCTAAACTTTCCATGACACAGATAAACAAAGACGTTGCGGTCGAGTGACTCACTTGTTCTTTTGTTTCTGTCTCTTTTTCTCGCCGTCCCTGTCTCTCACATGCTCACTCTTCCACCCATCCTCTGTCTATCTCAATCTTTCTTTCTATCACGCATTGATCCGATGCTGCAGGCGACTCGCTGCTCAAACACAATGGGATGAAATTCACCACAAAAGACAAGGACAACGACCACTCTGAGAATAACTGCGCGTCCTTCTACCACGGTGCCTGGTGGTACCGTAACTGCCACACCTCCAACCTGAACGGACAATACCTGCGCGGCCAACACACCTCGTATGCTGACGGCATCGAGTGGTCATCCTGGACGGGTTGGCAGTACTCGCTGAAGTTCACCGAGATGAAGATCAGGCCAACCAAGGAGGAGAATAAATGAGCGAGAACTAGAAAGCTCGACAAGAGGAGCTCTAAGGTGGCTGTAGGTGTTAGAGACACTCGATGCAGAAACGCAAGAACTTTCCGGCGACAACTTCTTTCTCATGTTTCTGTTTCTATCCATCTTTCAAACCCCCGTTTTCCCGCCATCTTGTAGTGTTTGTGCTAACGCCCAATGGGCGGATGTTTTTCTCTTGATCTACTGTTCACATCTCTGAATATTATTACGAAACATTGCAGGTATTGTCAAAAAATGTACTAATGAAAAAAATATAGTTGTTGTCTAAAAAAAAAAAAAAAAGAAAACAAGAAAAAAAAAGAAACTTCTGTAGCTGTGAAATTTAGCAAGAACGTGTAGCTTTTCATAAAAATAAAGACTTTTAACTCTTCAGACATTCGACGGAGAGGCAGCTTGTCCTATGTTATTTTCGTTCAGTGCTTAATCAATAACTCGTAGTTAAACATGACAAGGTTGCTATTGGTGTGTCCGGCCCCTGCTGTAATATCTGGGAGGTAACTAGATTTTCCCACATGTCGAGTAAATACGTTATTGACCACCAGAGATGCTCAAAGAGAATACGTGTCACGAGGGTGGCTTTCAGAGTGATGGGCCACAACAGGCGCATTTTTCACTCTGACAGGTCAGTCGTTGGAAGGTTTTATCAATGGAGAAGCTGAACGTCTCTCAGAAAACACAATAGCCCTTTGGTGTTGCTGCCGA
>NW_025047740.1:0-3242 GCF_018831695.1 Puntigrus tetrazona | reverse complement strand
CAGATCATTTCAATAGCTTAGCTCATTATTTTGCCATTAGTATATGATTGTGTAATTATTTGATGTCATTTGTTTCAGGTAAACTGTGAAGTTATGCTGAAAGGAATAGTTTACCCTAAAATGCAAGGGGTCAAGATTCGGATTGCCTCGGGGTATTTAAAGCAAACATATTAGCTCAAACAGAATGGCAAAAACACCAGTGCTTGGTTAGTTTTTGAGGATCTTAAATATGTGAAATGAACATCAAAATACACTTCAGCGACATTTTACATCGTTACACCAGTGATTCATTGATTCATTTACATTCAGAAAAAACAGATGTATTTGGAAACTAAACAATGAGTGAACCGTTAAATCATTTACTTACTTTATTTATACGTCAGCTGCTTTATTCCAAATAATGAATCATTACAGAAGAAACACTACTATTTGTTTGTTTCTCAGACTCAGTAACGTTCTGTTTCGACTTGGTTTTCCTTGGCTTAGCAAAAATAAAGCATCTGGATAAAAATTTCCTGAACTGTTGTTGTTTTACTGATTTCAGGGTAAACTATTCCAAATGTTGCTTCTCTTTCTGTTTGTATTTTTTTTTTGTTGTTGTTGTATTTTTTTTGTCTATGCAGACGTTATTCACTCTTTTTTAATTTATGCCACTGACAACGAGCATAAGTCAACTTTCCAAACAATCAACTTGCAATGTCCTTTTACTCATTTACATATGTTTTTCATGTCAACCTGATGTTTTATTTGTATACTAATGCCATTTATCCTGCGATATCCATGTTAACTAACACAGTGTTTAGAACGTGAAAATCCGTTACATAACTTTATTTGTACCTTTGTATTTGTCGTGACTGTACATTGAATATCCTATCAAAGATTAGCATTGTCCGCACTTTACACAGCAACATCAAAATATTCATTTCTGTTACAAGGTTTTACAATCACTTTTATATATATATATATATTGGAAGGAATTAAAAAATAGTTTTATGAATCAAAGGATAACTAATCCCGCCAATTATTTAAAAATCAGTATCTGCTTGCTTTATTCATCATTCACGTTTCAATGGGCGATTTACAGTATATACTGCAGTGCCAACCCCTACTGAAAACCAATTCTCCACCGTCAGAGGAGCTCAAAACTACAACAGAGCGAACAGCTGTCACAGCCCGACCAAACTGACGCGTTTTGATCAAGTTTGTGACACATTCTCGCTCAATAAAGAAAACCGCAGGCGTTTCTGTGAGGTGAAATAGTTTAAGATGTGCTATGTAGATTGAGTTTCACGGTCACTTCTCTCTGGAAACTGTAGGAGGGCTTTCAACGATCCCGGTGTCCTAGCATGTACTAGCATGCACATTCCAAAACGAACAGAAAACGCCAATAAAAAAGCATCGCCTCACCTCATCCCGCCATGTTTTTTCTTGCTCTCTGCAGGTATTTTTGAAAGAAATGTTGTTCTTTTCGGGGTATGAAACTGATCACGTAAGATACAGACTGAGATTGCGCCAAAGGAGAGAACGTGCGACAGCTACTGCTTTTGGGGAATGACAGATTCTCAGTTCACGGCCTCAGTTGCTTTCTGTGAACTTCTTGGAACTCAGGAACCCCTGCCGATGGCCTCTCAAACTACACCTGTCTGCTGACGGCGCTTGCCAGTCATCCGTGTAAATAATTTAACCGTGAAATTGAGCATGTCTTGCAGTATAACAACACCCCAGGATGACAAGAGGACGTTTTCCTTTCTTTACACATCCTGCCTTTCCTAACATCCCTCAAACCTATGAACCCATCCTTTATGACCAGCTATGAAAGCTATGAACTACTGTACACTATTAACATTTGGTATGCTCTGCTACATTTTGGGAATTACGAGGGACTCATGTTCCATTTTAGGTCTTGTATTAGCAGTATTTTTTTTTGTTGATCATTAAAATGTGTTTAATGTTCAGAGTGACATTTAATAAACATCCACAGTTTTTAACGTACTCGCTTGCGGTGTGATTGGAACGCTTCCTCTGACAGTAGTAGTAAACTAATTCCACCCTAGCAGTTTGGGAGTGAATGTCAGCTTAGGTCAGCTCATTAGCTGGTAATTGACTAGGTAGGCCAGGAATAGATCCCTAGGTAAAGCTTTTTTTATGTGAATATTGTGACTATCGCATTTGCCTTGCTTTTAAATATTTGCAAATGTGCCAGTCTCAGGCCTAGATGGCATAATGAGGCTCTCAAGTGATGAATGTTTCAGGAATGTCGTGGAAACGCATGACATTAAATGGAGGAAAGATTTGGCCTTTTTCCGTGACTCTCCTTGAATATGGAGAGGAAAAAATGGTTAATACCCAGCAATCATGCAACATTCATTTTCATAAGATGACAGCAGACTCCTTTTTTAACATTATTCTTATTTCGTAATATAACTACATAAATCCTGAAATATAATAAGGCTGGATATGACAGTTTTTAGGAGTTTGCATACTTTAAGGCACTTTTTCGTGAATTTTTTTGTCCCATTGCAGTGCTTTAGTGACTCAAATGGTGGTGTGTTTTATTATATTGATTAAGTAACAATAAATTAGCAAGTAGTGTAAAATAAAATTCTTTTTCAGGTATTGGCCTTTTTGATTGTATTCAACAATTAGAATAATGCCAAAAAAGTCACATTGGCCATAATTGTTGAGTTAATATTCAAATAAAATTTATTTTTAAAAATTATAATTCTTAAAATTGTGACAACACTAGAACCATGTTACTGTGTATTATTTAGAAAGTCCAACCTTCTAACAATTCATGGAAAGTCCCTTAGTAATAGAACAATAATTTCTGAAAAGGTTACAAGCTCTGCAAAAGGGACATTTCACACCAGTTTCTATTAAAACTGAAGAGTGTCTGCCAATACTTCTTGTAAAACAATAATAGCAAAAACTTTATTGCAACAGCACTAAAAAATCCAATATGCAAAGCTTTTACTCTTTTAATGAATTTTTCATCATGCTGTTTAATGGTTATAAAATATTGATTTACTATCCACACCTGTTCAAAAGTTTGGGCTTTGCAAAATTATTTTTTACTGTTTTCGAAAGTTCAAAGCTAAGCTGCATTTATCTGACCAAAAATGCATTTGTAATTGTGAAACAATATTTCGTTTTAAAATAACTGTTTTATATTGTAATACATTTTAGAATGTAACTTCAGGAATCATTCTACTATGCTGATTTGCTGCTTTTATATATATATA
>NW_025047739.1:247500-256042 GCF_018831695.1 Puntigrus tetrazona | reverse complement strand
CGACTGTTTGAAAATATAGTGCATGAATGCAGTTCATCTCATAATATTAAAGTCTTTTTGTTTGTGCATATAACGATTTATATCCAAAATATAAATCCCTTTCTTTTACAAACTGCAGAATGATAGAAGATCCAGTCTCTATGTAGTGAAACCGTGAGACCTAAGAGCAAGAGCAGCGGAGATGAGATATGGAGCTGATCAGAAGTAACTCACTAATTCTGTTGTTAAGGACCTTCTGTCTGAGGATGGTATGGAGTCTTCCGGTTCATGGCCCAGGTGTTGGTCGCCAGATGTGTGATTAAGAGACGTCATTATATGTAGGAGGATTAATCTCCCTGTGTGTGTGTGTGTGTGTGTCTCTGTGTCTGTCTGTGTGTGTCTCTGTGTCTCTGTGTGTCTGTGTGTCTGTGTGTGTGTGCATGTGTGTGTCTTTGTGTGTGGCCTGTGTGTGTGTGTGTGTGTTCTGAAGGCATGAGCATGTACTCAGGAATGTCAGGCCTGTGGCCTCTCAGCTTCTGATATCTTGAGACCTAAGTGAAGCCGTTGGGTAATCTCATTTCCTGTGGATTAGAGGTTGATGACGCCCGATTGTGAATAATAATATGATAAATGGCTTGAGTTACAGATTTTACTTGTATAAGATTAATGCTGGTTATCGTTCCCATCCTGCCCATTACTTACAAGTAATATATTTCTTTCAATACAATATTTACTGTGATCATCAGTAATAAATAACCATTTAGTCCATGCAAGTCCAGTTGTTCACGATTTCAATGAAAGAAAGAAAACCTCATGATAAAGCATGAAATTAAACATATCTCAGCCCTGGAAGAGAACACGAGGCTGAAATATCAGTTATGTTTAGTAAAGAGTCAGGTAGCTATTTGCTCACACACACACCACCACACACACTGTACACACATACTCAGTTACATAAAATACAGTCAAGATAAGATGACACAACACTAAGGTTTCATTAATTTACATTAGTTTTGTAGAAGAACTGCTTATTCAGGATTCAGTGCAGATTTCAGCATTTTCTAGAAAGCAGATATTAATATCTGAGACCTGTAACTCATAGATATTTATATCATATTAACTATAATGTACTCCTCTCATAAATCTATAATCAATATAATATCCCAGCATCTTTTGTTGCTGTCCATTATATTTAAGCACAGTTTTTAATTTTACTGTGTAATTTCTTAACATCTTGCAGCGATCATAAGACCTTCCAGTCTTTGTTTGTTGTAAGAAAGAAGTGTTGTTCTTGTTATTAAAGTGAGGTGTGCGGTAGGGATCAGTGTGTGTGTAGTGTGTATGGCCAGTGTGTAAGAGGCGGGTTAGGGTCCACACACACAGTGTAGTGATGAGAGAAGACTCAAGATGAATCAGAACCCTCAATATCATCAGTACATTCATGTTCTTCAGTGTTTTGGTGTGTGTTGAACTGTCACTCATGTTGTGACCATCCACTCAGAGGGTGTGTGTGTGTGTTTATGGGTGTGTGTGTGTAGTGTGTGTGTGTGGCCTTGTATGCTTGTTCCTCTCTGTGATTCTAGTCTGATCATCTGACCATTTGCTTGCGAATTGATCAGCCTTTGAAAGAAAAGAAAACATTTTATTGATATTAATTTCAGTTTTCAGTTTATTGCTTACACAAAGTTAAACACTTGATAAAAAGGAGAAATGTTTCTGGAGTATTTTTTTCTTGCGGGCGCTGCAGTGAAGCTGTATGGATCATCAGGATCAGATGAGATTCAAGAAATTCAACATTACATCTGTGGAACCAAATCTATTCTCTGCCAGAGCATTGAGCCAGGTGAGTGTGTGGTGAGTGTGTGTGTGGGTGGTGAGTGTGTGTGTGGTGAGGTGTGTGTGAGTGTGTGTGAGTAGGTGTGTGTGGTGAGTGTGTGTGTGAGTGAGTGTGTGTGTGGTGAGTGTGTGTGTGGTGAGTGTGTGAGGTGAGTGGTGTGTGTGAGTGAGGTGTGTGTGCAGGTAGGTGTGTGTGTGTGAGTGTGTGTGTGAGTGAGGTGTGTGTGTGAGGTGAGTGTGCCAGTGTGAGTGGAGTGTGGTGAGTGTGTGTGTGGGTGGGTGTGTGTGAGTGAGTGTGTGTGTGAGGTGTGTGTGTGAGTGGGTGTGTGTGTGTGTGAGGTGGGTGTGCGGTGTGAGTGTGGTGTGAGTGTGTGTGTGGTGGGTGTGAGTGAGTGTGTGTGTGAGGTGTGTGTGTGAGGTGTGTGAGGTGGTGGGAGAGTGTGTGCCAGGTGTGAGTGTGTGAGTGCTTGAGAGTGTGTGTGAGTGTAAAGGAGTGTATTCTTGAAGTGTGGTGTGTGTGAGTGTGAGAATTGTTATTCAGCCAGGTGTGAGGTGTGCTTCAGGTGCATTCAATAGTGTGTGCTTGAGTGTGTGTGTGAGTGTGTGAGTGTGTGTGTGAGTGTGAGTGTGTGTGTGTGTGTGTGTGTGTGTGTGTGTGGGTGTGGGTGAGTGTGTGTGTGTGTGTTTCTGTACAGATCTGACCCCTAACATGCCTCAGAGGCCTAGTCTTTCATCACAGACATAGATCCATTTACTGAAACAAGGTACAAAATAAGTGAAATAAGCATTAAATATGTCGCCCTAGCACGAAAAGCACTAAATGTGTGTGTTTGATAGCGCTTTATATTTACTGACACGTCTTCCCATCATTTGGCGCATTAAAGACACCGTGCCTCTTAATAAAGAGCAAGGTTCTTCCTGATGGTAGTGAATATAACTCTGATCAGCGTACGATCTTGACCAGAGATCATGCTCGAAAATATTATCAGGATGCCCGTCCGTTACCAGCATTCACGCAGATTTTATGGCGATTTGTGATTTATGAGTGTATAAATGCACTGGATGCTATAAACACGAGATGCTTTCCTATCCTGACAGCTTTGTTCAGTGTTGACTGCGCTCTATTAACAGAGCCTTGATGCAGAGAATTCATTATAAATGGAAAAATACTCCACTTTTCTGAGATTTCTGAACCTTATTTTATCATGATTTGAATCAGATTCGACTAATAAACTACATTTCTCTCTGTTTCTCCACCAAACCTTCTATAAGCGTATAGAACTATAAATGATCATTACACAGGTTCTTTAATATGATTGCATCCCACATTTTAAACTATTTTACTGCCATCAAATGAATCAGCATGCTTTGCTGGGCTTTATTGTCGTTTCTCCTTTATATTCTGCAAAGAAATGATCTGTCATTTCCTTCTAAAAAACAACATCTAGAGCTTATTACGTGTGTGAACTTTCCTGTAGATGTGTGAAGATGATGAAAGCTATGAATGATTAGGATTTCCCGGATATTCATTCATTTTTGTGCGCCAAAACTCGTGATTTATTTGATGTTCTGTCATTCTTCATATTTCACATTGGTGACAAACAGATCATTGCCAGACTACTTGTTTTAAGAGTTTTTATCTACTCTTAAAGATGCTTCCTCTGATAAGAACTTTAGAGAAATACTTGATAGTCAGGATACCTAAGTCTCCCTTGAAAATTCTTTTTCTAAAAAAACAAACAGAAAGATGCCAAAGTTGTGTAGCATGATCCTCTCAGAACATATCTTGGGCCTTTCGCGACTCCTGAAAGAAATTATTCAGGGTTTTTAGCCCCAATGTGTCACGCGAGAGCTTTGGAAAGCATGGACAGATATAGTACAGGTACACACCTCTTCTGCTTCCTTGGGGGCCAGAGGACTCAAAACTAGGATGAGTGTTGAAACAGAGTGGGCGTGGGACAGACCGTGACCTTTGACCTCAGGGAGTCTGTCCCTGGGGTCACCCAGGCTGCCAGACATCTTCCTCGGGGACAGAACTCAAAGGTGAGTTTTTGGCAGAACAATGCCCAATATATTATAAACTAAATTCTACATCCTTCTGAATTCAGTTTTTTTTTTTTTAGCATTGATCGTTTAATTTACTAGTACTGACTACTGGAATTCTGATCTCTTTTGTACTAACTGTTGAGTTCTATTTGCCATGAGGTACTGATTGCTGGAAAGTGTTTTTCAGAATATATTTATTTGCATTTTTGTAAATACAGAACAATACAATTATATAAAACTATAAGCAGTGTTATTTTACTAAGTGCCAACGACTGAGATTCATTAAGTAAGTACTGACTGCCACTTTCTAAACTGAACTAGCTCTTCTATTTAATCTTCCTCTTTACTATTTTTTTTTTTCTCTTAAATAGTTCTGACTCCTGAATTATTCTCTAGTACTACTACGAGGCACTGGAGCTCCCACTCTGAGTACTGCTCTTCCTATGCTTCTTATATGCTACTGCTGTACTTCTGGCAGAGAGATAGAATTCTCATTAGGATTAGGCTAACTTTACTATCACTAATTTGCACCCTGCAAGGTCTTTGGAGACCTCAATTTTGTTGAGTTTAGTTAATAAGGATGCAAATGATTAAGCTGATGAATGTATCTCTGTGCTCTCTCTGAGATCGACTCTGCAGAGTTTTATTTGTAACAGCAGATGGCTGCTTGCTCAAACTACCTAGACCTAAGAGAATAATCATTCACTTAAAGTTCAGAAAAGTTAAACCAGAATTACAGGAGTATTCACTGCCTTTCCGTAAACTTGCACGTCATAGAAAGCATGGGGGAATCAGATTCAGAATCCCTAATCGCGATGCATTAGAAGTCACGGGATCGATGCGTTTGTCATTACACTCCTGATGGCTCATGCTGAATCAGCAGTGAGGGCGGTAGTTGAGGGTGTACTGGGAGAAGAAAGCTCTCAGGCAGGAGAGAGCCATGGCTTCCTCTCTGGGGATTCACGCCTGTAAAGTCATGCCAAGATCCACGTGGAATCCCGTCCGTCTGGCTGAACTTCCAGCATAAAGCGCCCTCATGGAACAGATCACCACAAAACAACAGATAACTGATTGTGAAGAAGGAGCCTCAGCTCCTGCCGGTAGTTAGATCCAGGTTAGGTGTAAGTGGTAAACCTGCGCTGAGGATGCCGTGCAAAGTGGGCTGAAGCGCTCCACATACGGCTGGTACCGTGGGTCCCTGACCCACATACTGCTGCTGCTTTCAGGTCAGATCCTGACGGTTTCGTCTTTGAATTAAAAGCAGAATGTTGATCTCACTGAGATGCTTGGGAGAACGTCCTCACCATTCAGTGCATGGCGAGAGGGTTGAGAGACCAAGAGAAGATTACCGACTGTATCCAGCCTGTACGATGGGGAAATTAGAGATTATGGCAGAAAATACTGTACATCTGTTTCCTCAGTGGTGAATGTAATCTCCACTCCATATATATATATATATAGCCTAGAGAGCACTACTGAATTATTCAGAGCTTTCAGACATATGAATCCCAGATTCTGAGCTGTTGCTGACTAATTCTTCTCCACTAGTACATGGCTGCTGAATTTCTGTGCTTAACTAGTACTGGCTGGCTGAATTCTGTGTGCTTAACTAAGTACTGGTTGCCCAGAATTCTAAACTTTACCAGATTGAGATATTCGTTTTACTTCTGCTCCTAGCTCACAGATTCTACTCTCCTGGAGTAACAATGATGAAGAATAAGCTTCAGTGTTTTTTGTTAATGTGCATATAAAGAAATGAGTAAGGAGTTTCTTCATATTTCATTCATAAGCTATAGTGAGAACACATGAGATGGACATAATTTGTTAATAAAGGTTTATCATCCTGTAGTTTAATTTTGCTGTGGGCTTAGTTTTGAAGTTAGTCTTTAAAACATTTCTATTGAGGAGAAGGAGGAGAAGCAGTGGGCTGTTCATCTTGGCTATCTACACATTATCTGGAATAAATCTATATCTCTGAGTCATCTCAGAGGCACAATACACAACCAATAAATCACTTTTTATTTATATAGATCTTTAAACAGTACAGATTGTATCAAAACACTGGAACAGTATCAAAATAGAAAATAAGGAGTGACATAAATGTGTAGAGATTGAATAGAATAATTTTTTTTAAACGCAGAAACATCCTCTGTAAGCAAATCAGTGATATTCACTAGAAATTAAGTGTCCCCAACTAAGCAGGCTCAGAGCTGGAATTCTGATCTTTACTAGTACCGATGGTTCAGATTGGTCTTCTACTAGTACTGACGGTTAAGTTGAGTGCGCCCGTGGCGTTTCAAGCTGAGGAGGCGCTCATGTTCTTCTCTGTTTTGCAGGAAGCCTCATTACATCGAGAGCTCAGAGCGCATCCAGCTCTCCGGAACCTATAACGCAGCGCAATGGAAGGGAAGCTGCAGCTGCCGGTGAACCAGCTGGAGTCGTGACCGGAGGTGATTTTATGTGGCACCTGTCCTGATGGTGTCCCTCCGTGAAGGCCAGTCATTATTAATGGGAAGGATGCACATCCCGCCGCTGATCGCGGGAGAAGGTACGTTTCTCTCAAAGCAGTGATGCTAGAGCACTCCTCTGGAGTGCACACACAGATCAGAGTAGAGTAGGAGTCCCCTGCAGAGCCGTTCTATATCGAGGAATGATATTGGCTTATATCATAGTAAGGCTATACACGCAGAAAACTCATTAAAAACAACACATTTTTAAATAAGTGTCTTTTATATTTATATTTACTACTATACGTTGAACTGTAAATGGAAATAATGAAGTACTGATGGGTTTTAGGAAGGATAGAGTGTCCCTATGCATCTTATAACACATACAAAAAGCATGCATAATATTTTGGCTGAACAGATGTGTTCATGCTGCATATATTTTTACGCTGTTTAATGTTAGCTCTGTAAGCAGATCGTGTGCTGCATATAACGAAATCATATGTGTATGAGCACGTCTAGTAGGGCTGTGGATTGGAATCAGGGCAGGCATAGGGCGTGTTTGGTGAGGTGTAAAGGTTTCCTGGTGGTTCTGAGGCTGAAGAAGTTCTTAAACAAACAGAACGCAGTGCTTCATAGTCTCTCTGTGTGTTTATTTCTGTTCTAGACCGCTATAGACTAAATATTGAGTGCTGTCTGTCATGTCAGCCGATCTAACAGAGCTGTGACGCGTTGGTGTGTGTGTGTGTGTGTGTGTGTGTGTGTTCAGGTGGAAGAGGTGAGAAGAAGACAGTCACTGTTTGGCCTTCAGCCTCGGCTGGACCTCAGAGTCAGACCTACTACATCAGCTTCGAAGAAGCTAACACCGAACACCTGCGCTGGCACCGCAGGCGGCGAAGGTGAGTGTGTGAGAGTGTGTGTGTGTGTGGAGACGCAGTGATCAGCCGCCATAAATAAATGGAAGTTACTAAACTGTTATTTCTTCCAGTAGTGAAGTAATCAAACCATTCTCGTTTCTGACAGTAAAAGCAGTGTTCCTGTAGTTGATCATAGGCTCAGTTCATCTTAATGTACCTGTATTTGATGTAACATAAACTTTAATAAGCATTAAACTCAAAAGATACAAAGCTTAGCCGGATCAACGATTGAAGTCGATGTGGATGAAGTACGCGCGCTGGGACAGATGTCCTGGAACTAATTCACTGATAAACACCTCTTTTAGTCTGGACTGTTTCCAGCTGATGATGAACCCAACTTCACTCAACTTTGGCCAAGCTCCTGCCAGTCCACAAATCCTAGCGAGGCCGCTGTCTCGCGTTCATTCTATCAGCTTTATCATAAGGTGTAATCATAGTAAATTCACATTAGCGCTTTTGAGAAATATACTGCAAATATGTAGAAGATATGTTTTTCAGGAATATCTCATTAGCAGTTGGATTACTATTCTTCAGTCACGATCCGGGTGTTCTGGAAACAGCACAGACTAATCTCTGGCTATTTTGAAAGCAATGCCTTTTAATGTAACAAAATATAAGAATGATGGATATTTATACGATTCAAATCTTTGTAAAAACACACAGCATAGGATACAGGTAACGTATAAGATGATACACAGAAAGAGCTGATTTTTGTTGAAGTGAAAGCGTGCATCTGTTTGGTTAAACCTAGGATCAGAAAAGTGCGAATCAGTTCTTACGTTGATTTCTTTTAAATGCTGAATTCCTCAAATCCTCCATATTCATTTCTGTTTTAATTTTAAAAGCGGTTTCATTGCATCTGTATGTAAGTGATCCCATGTGGCTCGTGTTTCCAACGTGGAGAGCGCCTGTTCTGCAGAAGATGGAAGTCCGTGTGTGTTTCAGAAGTCTATTCAGATTCTCCAGCCTTCCTGCTCTTGATCTACATTTGCTCTGAAAAACGACAATCCATCATCCCGTCACGTGATGAGGTGTGTGTGAGTGTGTGTGTGTGTGTGTGTGTGACTGTGTGTGCCCAGAGCCCTAGTTGAGAGTCCTGCTCACATACTGCACTACTGCAGACATCCTCTAAACAAGCCATAAATGGGCAGAGCCTATTTTCCCAGCAGAGACGCGTCCAGTCTCGCTCGGAGCTCCTCAGTTAAGAAGAGCTCTCGGTGAATGTGATCACCGCGCGTTATTTAGACTCCATCACCACACGCCTGTCCACTCTTCACCACCAAATAAAACTGTTTTAAAAACATTTACTACAGTGATACA
>NW_025047739.1:192500-240000 GCF_018831695.1 Puntigrus tetrazona | reverse complement strand
CTGAGGCTGTATTCCTGGGATTTCACCAGTAGTTAATGCAGGTTAATCAACACTAGATCAGAGCTGTCAAAATAGCTGGAAAACTACATTTACATAACAATATTTGAATTCTGAGGCCACAAGAGGGCGCCTCCAGCTAAATATTACTTATGCATGTTTATTCGTAACATAAGAACACAACTACCTTTTGAGAAAAAGTTCATAATGGTTATAAACCGTTTATAAATAAGTTGTTTAAACAATTCAAAACAAAACATCATTTATGAATGTATAGTTTAATACAAAAGACCAATCACAAAGAGTTCTTATGTTTTTTAAAAAATAAATAAAAAGTATCAAGAGCAACAGTGACGCTAAATATGCGTTCTGTGTTAACAGCTTGGTTTCAGTTCTGATGTGAACAACATCTGCACAACGATGTTCCCTCTTCTGCAATATTCCAGATTTTTTTTGCATTTGTATAGATTTTTTAGCTTAATTGGCATTTCACGTTGAATCCCCGCCCCCACTACACACACACACACACACACAAAAAGATTGACAGTTTCAAACTCCAAAATGTAGCGCAAAAGTAGTCTACACAACTCTTCTGAAGCGACACAGTCACTTTGTATGATGAATATAAAAAAAATTATATCATGACCCCTTTAACTCAAATTAATTTAGTCTGTGAATGTTATGATTGTGTTAGGATAGCAGTTAGGTTCAGCATGATTTTGCCAAGTAAAACATGATCCTGGATCAACATTACTGTTGAAAAATATTGACTTATCCCAATCCCTACCCCTAAACCTAATCCTGCCCAAAATCTATTCCTAAACCAGTGGAAAATTATAGATAATTCAGTGTAGAAAGAACCCTAACCTAAAAGCCTAAAATGATATTTTCAAAAAATGATCCTTTGGAATAGATAATCTGATTGGAATGTTGTTCCAGGATCCACAAGAATCTTGTACTTGGTGAAATCAAGCTCACCCACTTCGTACCTTCCTTGTTTCCAACAGGACAACAAAGTGAATGGTGTAACGGACTCCACTCGCATCATGGGCTACTCCTTCCTTTACCCGGCAGTCTTGCCTCGCCCATACGTCACCACCCTCCCACTGACCCCCAGAGATGAGTTCTTCATCCTGGGCAGCAGAGGTCTGTTTGAAGTCTTGGACCCTAGCGAGGCAGTGGAAGCCGTACGGAAGGTGCCCGATGCCCTGGCGGCCGCCAAGAAGCTGTGCACGTTGGCGCAGTCGTACGGCTGCACCGATAGCCTCAGCGCTGTTGTGGTGCAGCTCAATGTGGCGGAAGACTGTTGCTGTTGTTGTTGTGCGGCGTCTGCGGAGCCCGGCTCCGGAAACACGCATGCACCTCCGAGCCCCGGGCCCGGGCTGTTCCCGGCCTCCTCCGCCGGTGTTCCCCCGTCCTCCTGCAGCGAGATCAGCTCCGAGGTCAGCGCGTCTGAGATGAGCTCTGAAGTGGATCGACCGCGTCCTCGGACGAGCCCCCGCTCCTGCTGCAGGAGGCACAGCTCCACCTCCATCCGCAGAGCCACCCCAACCCACGCCTCCCCTGCTGCTCACTCCACCTTGCTCCCAGCTCCGCAAGCTCCTTCCAGAGGCAGCTGTCCAGTGCCACCTTCTCCAGCGCACTCTCGGACAACGGCTTGGACAGCGAGGACGAGGAGCCCATCGCTGGAGTCTTCTCCAACGGCAGTCGGGTGGAAGTGGAAGCTGATGTCCATTGTCTGCTGCCTTTGCCTCCGCCTCCTCCACCCTGCACCCCAGAAACCTCGGAGAAGCTTCCCGGAGGAAGCCGAGAACCTTGTGGGGAGCGGATTCTTGGAGCAAGACCTGGGGAAGCGAAGGAAACGGCTCGTGGCGCTGCAGGAGCAGAGTCACAACTTGATTGAGGTTGCAACTGAAGTTCCTTCAAAGAAACCTGGAGGTTACTTTACGGCACCAGCTCAACCCGACCCAGACGACCAGTTCATCATCCCTCCAGAGCTGGAGGAGGAGGTGAAGGAGATCATGAAACAACATCAACAGGACCAACAGAAGCCAGCTAAGAGCGAGAGACCTGCAGACTACTCACGACACGCCCGCTCTGAGGAGTCGCTGCATTCTGTCATCATCTACTCAGCCTGATGACTTCAATCCAGTTCTTGAAAGTGCAGTCTGTCACCTAATACTAAAGCAGTTCTTGCACTAATGCCACAAGAATCTCAACGACATGAGGCTGAGTAGATGAAGACAGAATGCACTCGGTACAGTGGAGTATCTCTTCTGCTTACAGCTTCGCTGAGCTCAACCAATATGAAGCTGTCAGTCCTCGAGCTGCGACGGCTCCAAAGGTCACAAGACTGGAGACCTAGATGCCATGTCCTACAAAATCTACCAGGATCTCAAACAATCCTTCAACAGCAGTCGAGTGAAATTGCAAGCTGATGTCCACTGTCTGCTGTCTCCACCTCCTCCATCCTGTACCCCAGAAACCCCGAAGGCTGGAAACCTTGCTGGAGCGGATTCTTAGAGCAAGACCTTGAGGAACGGAGGGGAAACGGCTCAGTTGAGGTGGCAATAGAAGTTCCTTCAAAGAAACCTGGAGGTTACTTCACCATTCCAGCTCAACCCGACCCAGACGAAAAGTTCATCATCCCTCCGGAGTTGGAGGAGGAGGTGAAGGAGATCATGAAACAACATCAGCAGGACCAACAGAAGCCGGCTAAGAGCGAGAGACCTGCAGACTACTACGACACGCCGCTCTGAGGGAGTCTCTGCATTCTGTCATCATCTACTCAGCCTGATCTTGTTGGCTTTAGTCCACAGGTCTTGATCGTAGGGCTGGGCGATATAGCAAAAATTATTTTTTGTTGTTTTTTTGTAATTTTCCCATAACGTTTGACTGATTCAAGATAATACCATCATAACTAGTCAACTTAAAAACATTCACTTTCTTAAAGTTATTTTTCAACTGTACCATACATTTTAGAGGTCAAGATCAAGGGCTGTCAAAATGACTGGAAAACAAAATTCTGTGCTTCAATATTATGAATATTCTAATTATATTCATATTTAAAAGGAATCAAGAGGGCACATCGAGCAAAAATACTGCTGAAGCACGTTTTCTTTGAAGCAATAAAATAACATGACTGTGAAAAGAGGGCATAATGTTTAAGATTTAGAACCCAAATATGATTAATTTGTGTGACAGTTGTACTGTATGTTTAACCCAAAGGGCTGAAAGCCAATCAATAGATTAATTTTAACTGACTTTCTAAACATGCGTCTCTCTTGTGCGAGACGGTAATAGATGTCCCTTTAGAAAAACATGCGTTCAGAGATTTTTGACCCGAAGAGTGCTCTTAAAACACACACACTCACACACACACACACACACACACACACACATAAAACATTAGCCTAAGTTTCAGACGTAGTGTTTGAGTAAAGAGAATGCTGTACTATGCCAACATGGTTTATTTATTTATTTAGTCTTTTATTGTGAAAGCGTGGCGTTTGAGGATCCAATCCCAGTTTTACTGACAAGCTCTTTTTAATACTCATTGGTTAACACCCCTTGCCCAACCCTACTTGAGATTTAGTGTAAAGCGTTTCTTGCGAACGCCGCTGTTCTGGAGTGAATCAGGAACACATTGAACACCGTGAGGCTGAGTAAATGAAGACTGATGTGGAGGATCTCCTGCAGCCCCTGCATCTCAACCAATCCCTTTAAGAGAAGGCCAACGCCGCCGTTAAAGTTTCACTAGAGTTTGAAGAGCAGTTCACTACTGATCACTGACTGTTTTAACTTTTATTTACCTTAAACCGATACCTATATAATTCAACACTAGTATTGCGATCTTACCTGTCGTGACCAATGATGAGACTCTGGACGTTTTGATTTCATTTTTTAGTTACCATATCTTTTTATGCGAGAGAAGCTACAACAGACTTTTAAGTTGATTTAAAATCAGAAGATTGCGTTGACGTTGATTGTGTTATACGGTACACACTAGTAATACCACGCTTAACTGTTGTAGATAGGGCACTTAAAGTAATACTGTATCTCTTCAGTAAATCAAGGCTTTGCGCCTGTATAAAAACTAGAAATTTAGTGGAAATTTGAAAGACTAACTCCTAGGAGTTGCTTACTCTTTTATGGTGACTTCGTCACTTTTTACTAATCTTCTCTGCGAGAAATGGTGATTTTTTTGTTTGTTTTTCTTTTCCTCTTTCCAATGATTGTAAATAAGAAAAATATTGTATACCAATGCTTTTTAAGGGAACTGTGTGTCTAGAATGAGATGACCCTTTATGCATACATGCCAATAGATGTATATGTACCAGAAGCATATACACACACCACCTGTAAATGAACTGTGCTTTTGCCCAGTGCTGTCGTCACTCGCTGATCAATGAGCCATACACACACTCACACACACTCACACGCACACGCACACTCACACGCACACGCACACTCTCACACACGCACACTCTGACACTCACACACACACTCACATACACTCACACACACACACACACACACACACACACACACACGCACACTCCTCACACACACTCTGACACTCACACACACTCACATACACTCACACACACACACACACACACACACACTCACACACTCACACACTCACACTCTCACACACGCACACACTCACACGCACACTCACACACACACACACTCACACGCACACACACACATACTCACACACTCACACACACATTCACACACTCACACACACACTCACACTCTCACACACACACTCACACACACACACACACCTGCTCCTCACACCAGCATGACTGTGTCAAGTCCTGTAACGCAAAACAGTATATCTGTAAGGAATTATACTCCAACCAACCACACAAACAGTTCCTGGTTTTGTTATAATAAATCTTAAATTTATGACTCTAAAGCTTTTCATGTGGTGATTTCTGTTTTTCTGTTATTTTTCTGTCTAATATCCCAGTATAACAGAGGTACTTAGTAGTAACTATTGTACCTACGTGAAATAACATGAACTTATAAGCCTGTAATTAGTTACATCTTTTGGTTTCAGAAGTCGCCGTGTAACAGACTCATCCGTAACAAACATCTACATCATTACAAACTCTCTCATAACTAAGTTATATGGTAAGAGCTTTTTGTTTTATGTAAGTACGATGCTAAATATAGTGTAGTGCCTCATTCTGTAGTTACACATGTACTTACTCTGTGGTTATATACTACCTACACATCTAGTTGCTATGTATATAAACGGGAGTACACGGGTATTAGGAGCATTAGATAAAGTCAGAACAAATATAGAGAGGATATAGTATAATTGCATTGAAAATGAAAAGTGCAGATCATTTATTTTGCTCATGTTGTTTGTGATCTACACACACACACACACACATTCAAGCTTTGTGTGAAAGTTAATAAGTAAAACTACTTAGCATGCTGTCAGTTCTTCAGATAGTTAATGGCTACTTAATTCAGTCGTTTAAATGTAGTAACATTTGCTATTAATGGAGTTGTTGTGATGTTTTCTTTGACAGACAGGTGAAGACTTCTGGAAACAGACATGTTTTTCAGCTTGAGTTTCAGATCTCTGGCCAGTGTTTTTTCCAGCTTTCTGCTGGAGCTCTGTCTTGTGATTTCCAGTCTTGAAACCTCTCCACCACATCTCCGGCTGCTTCTCCAAGCATTTTAGCTAATGCACGTATTTCGTTTCTCCATACAGCATCAAAGCATTCCGGTCCTGTGGCCAAAAACGCTTGTCCGGAGGTTTTAGCATTTGTAGGAGGTCTAGCACTCGATCACAGATTGATAAAGCTTTAGATTGTCCTCAGCTAGCTGCTTTCAGTGTATCAGTAGACGGCAGAATCTGGCATCAGCTCAAGTGATATCTCTGCTGACTTCACGGAGTGTGTCTTTCACGCGAGCCACAACAAGTTTCAGTCCACTGTCTTTAACTTTTTTGAATGGACTCTGCATCTGTGCCCTGCCTCAGCTCTACAATGAATAAAAACACATTTTCTACACCTTTGCCACCCTTTCTTCAGTGCTGATGCTAATTTTTGAACTGAGCTCTTGAATATTGGAAACTTCTTCCACATTGGCGGTGTGATATGACCTATAGTCTGATCTGATCTGATTTATGCACAGTTCCCACCTTTGCACCGTGGAGGTCCTGAAGCCTCAGTATAGGGCTGAGCTCCTTCGACTCCATGTAGAAGGACCTGAGTGATGCTGCGGTCTCCTCCATTGATGTGGAATTCACCTCTTATTTCTTCATTTGGGAGAAAGGTCTTTTGCTTTAGTCAGAGCCGCTCCTGTTCTTTGCTGGCCCTATGTTTATATATCCTTACTTCCCCATCAATACACTCCTCATTCTCACAGATGATGTTATTAGAGGAGCCTAAAAAGTTTGCATGTTTGCTAAAAAAGTGAACTCCGGTACATTTATGCCATGAGACCAGGTAGACCAAGTCAGTTTTACAAAGTCTGATTACCTCTTGGCTAGCTACATGATGATTAAAGTAGATATTAACACAGTCTTAACGTAGCGGCTTCTGAATGTCATTACATTAGACCATAAACATCACCATAACACACACACACACACACACTTCACAGTGAAACTGTTTCAAAGTGCAGTAAAATCGCTGAATAACTTCATTTTGCTTCAAGTATTAAATATTACAATATTTTGTACAGTTGTAATTTTTAAACCAACAACCATATTATGAATGTAAATGAGTTTAGTGGTCATAAGTGCTGTTTACTTGTACAGTATACTCATGTTTGTGATGATATTCTCTCTTGAATGTTATTGCGTCTTACACAGCCGCTCACAGGATGCTGTCAGGATTAGTGTTCATCAGTCAATGAGACTCACGCTTTTATCCCAAATATCTTTCATTGTGTTCTGAAGACAAACAAAGCTGTTCTGGGTTCTGAACGACTACGGGATAAGTGATGAGCAACATTTTCCTTTAAACCCGCGCGGAGTTATAGCTTCCGTGAGTTTCTAATAATGTTAAGCTTTATTATGAGTTTTTAAATTGGTTTAATGTCATGCAGCCGTGGAAAACATTCTAATGATGTGTTGATGGATTCTCATCCGCTTGCTGTATTTTGCCGGTTACTCAATGCGGGCAAAATGAAATTGAGGATTTTAAAAAATGTAATACTCGAATTGACGAATCATGACGGCCCTAAATTAATGATTAAATTACTAGTATTTTATAAAACCGGCCCCAGCTCTTCATGCGAACGACTTCATGTTCTTCATGGTGATCCCCTTGTGCTCGAGATGTACTTTCTTCTGCTGTTTCTTCACACAGAGCACACTGATCACCGTCACCACCAGCATCACCACGAACACAACCACAGACGCCAGCACCGCCGTCACAACACTGCTCTGAACAGAGCTCTTCAGCTCACACCGGTCTCCGTAATACCACCAGTCCTGACCCGCAGCACACCTGAGACAGAGAGAGAGAGAGAGAGAGAGAGAGAGAGAGAGAGAGACAGACAGAGACAGAGAGAGAGAGAGAGAGAGAGAGAGACGGAGAGAGAGAGAGAGAGAGAGAGAGAGAGAGAGAGAGAGAGAGAGAGAGAGAGAGAGAGAGAGAGAGAGAGAGAGAGAGAGAGAGAGAGAGAGAGAGAGAGAGAGAGAGAGAGACAGAGAGAGAGAGAGAGAGAGACAGAGAGAGAGAGAGACAGAGAGAGAGAGAGAGAGAGAGAGAGAGAGAGACAGAGAGAGAGAGAGACAGAGAGAGAGAGAGAGAGAGAGAGAGAGAGAGACAGAGAGAGAGAGAGAGACAGAGAGAGAGAGAGAGAGAGACAGAGAGAGAGAGAGAGAGAGAGAGAGACAGAGAGAGAGAGAGAGAGAGAGAGAGACAGAGAGAGAGAGAGAGAGAGAGAGAGAGAGACAGAGAGAGAGAGAGAGAGAGAGAGAGAGAGAGAGAGAGAGAGAGAGACAGAGAGAGAGAGAGAGAGAGAGACAGAGAGAGAGAGAGAGAGAGAGAGAGAGACAGAGAGAGAGAGACAGAGAGAGAGAGAGAGAGACAGAGAGAGAGAGAGAAAGAGAGAGAGAGAGACACACACACCAGAAAACAACATCTGTTACTGAAGACAAACACTGTGCCAAAAAAGTGCAGTAAAATACACCTCATTCTCCTGCTTAAAAACAAGTACACTTCCATAATATAATAAAAGTGCTCTATTCTCACACACTAATTTTGTACTTAATATACTAAAAATAATTCTTTAGTACTTCTTAAGATAAACCTGAGATCATCTAAGTGTGCTCAACTGTGCTGTTTTGAACTAAAATGCACTTTTAACATCTATATTTGTTTTAAAAAATGTATTTAGTTACCACTTAAGTGTGTGAAAGATGGTACAAGTACAAATACCTGAACATCCTTAAATCATGAGATACTGGGGAAGATGTTCTGAAGACCTTATTTTTAGTGAGAAATGCCTTGAAACTAACCGATTGGTTTTACAGTTAGTTATTATTACATGTAATAATCTGTTTGGAGAAGACGCCTGACCTGCACTTCGCCCGCCCGGGCGGCGCCCAGCACACACTCCGTCGTTCTCACAGCGCACGGACACACACGGGTCAGGAGGAGCGCTGGAGGAGCTGACGTCTGGGGCTGAGGTTCCAGAAGACGTTGGGTTCGGTGAAGTGGAGGTGGGAAGAGAGGGCTGAGACGCTGTGAGGTGAGACAGATCTGCAGGAACACACACACAACCCCAGCAGCGCCACGCGGTTATATTCACCCAAAATAACATCTCAGCGTTTTCCTGGAGTTATAAAGATAAAGATGTGCCGGTTTCTACAGTGGACAGCTCCTGGCGTTTTTGATATTCTTCATATTCTGTGTGCAGCAGGGACAGAAATGAATCTTTCCCAATAAGTTTGATTGATCTGGTCTCTTCTCACCTCCATAGTGAGCAGGAAGATGGCGTCTCCTCCCTTGATGAAGTCTCGGCTCAAAGCTCTGGCGTTCGTGAGGAAAGTCGGCCATCCTGCCCCAGGACCACGGAAGTACTCCGTCCCATCCTCTTCTGTTACCTTCTACTCCTACTTTACGAGGATCGCCCCAGAAGAAGTCGTCGGTCCCTGAAGAGAGAGCGAAAAGATAAGTTAAAGTGTTCATAAAATACAGCATTCAGTACAAAATATAAAACTTGACGCCCCAAAAATGGCTGACTAGGAAAACTGGGTATCATTCCACTCTGTGAGGTTTAATCTACAGAGATCGGGTGATTCTTGGGCAAACGCCAACAAATGTAAAACTTATAAGCAAAAACAGCAAACATCTTTCATAACTCCTGACCACTAGGTGGCAAAGAACCAAAACACTGCAAGTTTAGTCTCAATACGTGCCAAAAACCTTTTCAGAGATATAGTCTCATTTTTCTATGCTTTTTGTAGAATTTGTTCTCCCGCTTACTCAAGAATGTTTGGATGAATTGACTTTAATCACATAACTTGTTGGTCTGTCAAAACATCTAAGACCATCTTGAAAAGTAGTTTTTTACAAACAATTCAAAAAAGTAAAAACCTTACGATTTTTTTTTTTTACTTTTGTGTGTATACAACTCTGCATGAACCAAGGATTCAACCAAGAAAAAATTTCTTTATGGTTCAACAGTTATTAGCATAAACATGAGTCAAACTATAGACACGTGGTGGTGCTGGAGACTGAGTTAGAGACTTTAGATTAGTTGTGATCACTGTTAAGACTGTCCTCTATCAGTGTACCAAACTTCACAACTTTCCAACAACGGTTCTATGGGCTGCCATTAACTCAAGAGCAGAAGAAGAAGAATAGAACACACACACACACACGCACACACACACACACATATATGTCACTAAAGTTTATCAATGGGACAGATTACTGGACTCCTCTCACAAAGATCAATGGCTCACCTTCCAGAATCATGTTGGGGTCGGTGGTGACGCTCCTCTGGTTGTTCATGCGTCTGCGAATGTCTGCGTTCTGGTCCATCAGCATCATGGTCATCTGCTTCCAGGCCGCGGGCCACAGCAGACCGTCCTCGGCTCCGGACGCAGAGGTCAGGTGAGCGAACGCTCCCATCTCTCCCGGGTGTTCGGCCGAGTTCAGACGCAGACTCATCTGGAAGCTGTAGCCGTCTTCAGACGTGAATGGAGGGGCTGTAGATGGCGTGTGGAGATCGAGGCGTTCTCCAGGACGCTCCTGAAGTCCTTGATCTTCCACACGTGTTCTGGACAGCGCGTCTCGGAGAGGTTGATGTCGTCCAGCGAGAGTCCGCCGGTGTTCCCGCTGCCTTTGATTCCTCAAAACCACTCGAAACTTTCTGGAGACGTTCAGACTGACGTGATGGAGCTGCCAGTCATCGCCAGGAGGAGCTTTTCAGTAAAGAGAGCTCGTTAATATATGATATATACACAGAAACGGTCTCATAATAGTCAGCTTTTAGAGAAAGTCTGATAGAGATTAAACACTGGAGACGAGACTCTCAAACACTCTACAGATGAACCCAGGTGAAAAATACTTCCATCATGTACCTAAAGTGCTGCATTTTCACGCACTCATTTTGTACTTGATATACTAAAAATTATTCTTTAGTATTTCTAAACATAATCTTAAAAACATAAGAGTGCTTTTTACATACTTTCTCTGTATTAAGAAGTATTTAGCTACCGCCTGAAACCTTGATCTTTCATTAAATATGCTTTTCATACTTATAAAAAATAATAAAACAAAGTCCTCTGTATACTTGTACACACGTACTTGCTTGTGTTGAGGTATCTGTAATGCATTTATAACAAATCACTCATGCACATGCACGCTTTATTTATACCGTGGATCTACCTTCGACCTGCCGAACGAGCCGCAGGGCCCCGTCAGGGTTTTCCGTGTCGTACTCTCTCGTCCAGATCCTGAGCCGGTCATTGATGTGACCGCTGTTGAAGAGGAAGAACTGCAGGCACTGGAATCCCCGTCTGGGGTGGAGAACCCTGCTCTCCAGCAGAGCCCTGTTCCCCTCCGGCCCGCTCACTGTGCTGAAGTGCATGAAGTGACCCTTCCCTGAAAACAGGACGGATATCAAAGGAGCAGAAGACAGTCGTTTAGGCCAAAAAGCAGTAATAGAAGAAGATACTTTGTACATTTCCTACAATAAATATATCATTTTTGATGAGTGATATGCATTGCTGAGAACACAGTTAGCTGTAGTAGTGATTATAAGAGCTGTTTGTCAAAGAGGATGACAGTAAAAGAGTTCGTCTTAATGGGCTGAGAAGACGTGAAGAGTGAATCGCTCTCTTCCTTACAGCTAAAGCGAAGGACAAATGCTGGGATTTAAGTCATTATTCACTGAAGATGTGTGGCAGGTGACTGTCTTATACTAGATCTCGCACCAAAAACGGTGTTAGTTCTGACAGGGACGTTTCTCAATGAAGCATTCTAGTTGTAAAGAAGCGGCAGATCTGTTCTAAGCTGTTCTAGAAGCGCTGAAGACTTGCCGTCACAGCGGCCCATGTTGGTGTAGTCGGTGTCTGGTCCCCCGGCGCCCCGGAGACACGCCCAGCTCGCGCTTACATCACTCCTCGCCCCGGATCATACCGCAGATGCTCTCCGACTCAAAGTCACAGGAGTCCAGAAACGTGGAGGAGCTGGCTGTCAAACAAACATTCATACATTTACTGCATCTTCTCGTGTATGATACACTGGTCATCATTATAAATACCCCTCCCACGACATCAGCATCCAATTACATCGCAAAAACGCCCAGCTGTTAGCAAGAGGGTGTAGTTGGAGACCAAGCGATGTGTGTTAGGTAGGACGGG
This sequence comes from Puntigrus tetrazona, assembly GCF_018831695.1. Lineage (NCBI taxonomy): Eukaryota > Metazoa > Chordata > Actinopteri > Cypriniformes > Cyprinidae > Puntigrus > Puntigrus tetrazona. Next base: position 228,143 of record NW_025047739.1, on the reverse strand, counting down.
TCAAGGCTTACAGCAGTTGTAGAGTCGGTTGAGTTTGAGCAGGTCGCTGTCGCTGAACTCCATGCGCTGGCCGATCACGTCGCTGAAGGCCGGGATCCTGGTGACGATGGTGGGCCCGAGCCGCTCTGGAAGGCCTTCTTGCTGTAGTGCATCATGGATCCGTAGTCGTAGGGGACGTTCAGAGAGCTGGAGACGCTGTCGTTGTACTTGTTGAAGTTATGCTCCTTTCCTGTGAAATGGACACGACTTCATAAAAACAACACAATAATCCACAGCACTCCGGTCCATCCGTCTCTAAAAGACAATAACTGAAACATGAAGATGTCCACAATCCATAATAACACTTCCTCCAGTCTCCTGTCTCTCACATCAAAATCTGTGCTGAAAAATCTTATTTGTTAATAAATCCTTGTAAATCATTGTTAAAACAGTTAAAGTAGATTTAGACACGCCCTGAGTTCACCACGCTTTAGACTTTGTGTTTAGATCATTAAAATAGGGAACTATTCTTGCGTGAAATTGTGTGTATGTCAGGATTTCTGCTTGGAGCATTGAGATCTCTAAACCCATTTCCGTGAAAACCTCAAAATCAAGATTTTGCACTTTTTTTGTCTGTAGTTTAGAATCACTTGAACTCAGTTTAACAACACAGGTTAGTTTAGATTTCTCTCCTGATTCAGACCAGAACACTTTCACACTGAAGGAAGAGTTATTATGGATTATAGACTCTTATTTGAGAGGAAACATCTCAATGCTGGATTCATTTGATCTTTTGTCTTCTCTAGATGTTAAATGATGGACTGGAGCGCTGTGGATTATTATGGTGTTTTATCAGCTGACGGCACCCATTCACTGATGCAGAGACCCATTCCTTTATAAAGTAGATGTGTGATCATGGCACATACAGCAAGCGAGTAAATGTACAATAAGCCAGAATACATGAAATCCAACTGCAGAGCGGTTCCTCGTCTCAAACAGACCTTCAGTGATGTGCTCCCAGACGATGGAGACGTAGTCGTCGCGGTCGGAGCGTGACTGCTCGTGCCAGAAACCTAACGCGTGGAGAAACTCGTGCTCGATGGTTGCGATGCGATCACATCCGCTGCCGATGGACAGCTGCTTGTTTATCGACACGCCGGTTCCCCACGGACGAAAAAAACAGCTGCTCACAAACATATATATAGACGATGGACTCTTTAACTGATGTCATCTTCTTGATCGTGAAGTATATTATTTATAATCGATTGCATATCGACCGACAAAGCATTGTGCAGCACAAAATCATTTAATTGCCAAACTAAGCATGTATTTAGCAGCTCACCCGCTGCCTTTAAACACAGAGATGTAGTTTTCTTCTCCACTCCATGGTTTGTAGTCGATGCATGACTTCAGACGATACTGTTCAAACGCCTTCAGGATCACGCCTTTTGCGTTAATATCTGCCCATAGAGAATTCGGCATTTCAGGGGTTAACATAGCCTTTGACTAAAAGTATAAGGGCTGGAATTATTAGAAACCCAGCCTGAATGAAATATTCACCCAAATCATCCTCCAGGTAATAAGGAATCACTTTCGGCCATCTGTACTCGTCACCAATTATAGAATTTCTCCCCAAATTCTGTGACAGAAACATTTAGTCGCATGCTCTACACATAAACCAATGGATTCAACAAAATATCATCTTTTACCTCATCATACACAATATCTCCTTCAAAAAGATCAAGACCGGCCCCTGAACACACAAAGAAATGCCATGATAAATCAGAAAGAGCTTCATACACACACGTACAGGGCTGATGTGAGGATCTCTCACCTTCATTGATATCAAACAGATCTTCTTTACCGCCGTCGACATTATATTCTGAAAATCAGAGCGTGTTTTTACACTTCATTTGCACACTTTTAAATATATTTGCAGTAAAGAAGAGACAGAAAGCACCCTTACCAATCACTCGCTGCGTTCCCTGACAGACAAAATATAACCAAAACCTTTTAGTTTACAGTTAGAGTTAATATCCAGAGCAAACACGAGTTGCTGAACTACAGAAGAACGACTGCTGCGCCGCCGCACAGAAACATCTATTAAAAACTTCATAACCGAGTCACTCACCTCACATCTGCCTTGAGAGATGAAGAGAAAAAAGAAATGTGTGAGAAACAAAAGCGTGCGCGACGCGGCCCCGGGGCCCATGTTTGAGCTATAGATCACAGAACACCTGACAGAGGAGCCCTCGTCTGAAATCAGCTCAACTACGCTGTAAAAGATGCATAAAACAATAGAAAGTGCAAAGATGGCACGATGAAGCTGATAGGAGAACAGATCAATGATTGACAGAGCAGCAAAACTATCAACAGAAAAAAATGGGGCTCATGAGAAAATATAATCTTTATCAACATCATGAAGTGCATCAGACTATATTTCACATCAAGGTTTCTCAAACTAGAGTTCACTGAAAAACTGCAAGGAGATGAAAAACTAATGATGAATTAATGTGTGTGTGTGTGTGTGTGTGTGTGTGTGTGTGTGTGTGTACAGGTCCATGAAACTAGAAGATTTTCCTAATGCATATAAGCATCAGGATTTCTTAGAAACTGAATTAGGGCAAATCGATAATATTAATAATTGAATGGCATTTTGTAAATTATATATAATTGACAAAAATGCTGTCCTTACGTGATTATGATTACTTTCAAATGTATTATAATCTGAGTAAATACAATAAGATTTATGTAATCTGATTAAATGTAAACTTATTACAGTGAAGACTTCAAACCTCGCTCCGTTCCGTTCCCTTGAGATAGAGTAACAAAGTTCTTGTGTTCAGCTGTTAAGATAAAACTATCAAAGATTCAGGACAAGATTTCCTGCACACCGCAGAAGATGAGATCCTTTACTCTGGTCATTGTGCAAAAAGATAAGATAAACCAGAGAAAGATCACATCAACATTACAACTACGCACGTGTGTGTGTGTGTGTGTGTGAGTGTGTGAGTGTGCGTGTGTGTGCGTGTGTGTGTGAGTGTGTGCGTGTGTGTGAGTGTGCGTGTGTGTGTGTGTGTGTGTGTGAGTGTGTGCGTGTGTGTGAGTGTGCGTGTGTGTGTGTGTGTGAGTGTGTGTAAGTGTGTGTGTGTGAGTGTGTGTGTGTGTGTGTGTGTGTGTGTGTGTGTGTGTGTGCGTGTGTGTGTGAGTGTGTGTGTGTGTGTGTGTGTGAGTGTGTGTGTGTGTGTGTGTGTGTGTGAGTGTGTAAGTGTGTGTGTGAGTGTGTGTGTGTGTGTGTGTGTGTGTGTGTGTGAGTGTGTGTGAGTGTGTGAGTGTGTAAGTGTGTGTGTGTGTGTGTGTGTGTGTGTGTGTGTGTGTGAGTGTGTGTGTGTGTGAGTGTGTGAGACACTGAAGACTGGAGTAATATTAAAAATAGAATGGTTATTTTAAAACACAATTACAAACCATTACTTTTATCTCAACAAACTCATAGCCTGCTGTTTATTAATATTTAAGTTTAGGTATTGGGTTGTGGATGAAGAATATGGTCATGCAGAATAAGTGCTTTATAAACCAGTATGTTAATAATAGGCATGATATTAAGCAATAGTTGGTCCCTATTCTAAAATAATCCTAAAATATAACCCAATCAGAGACTTCATAACCAAGACGGGCTGCTGAAGATAAAACCACTCAGCAGATCAACTTAGGCAAGAAAATATAATCACAACTGATACAAGCCTCAATACATAAATACAAGATACAAGAAAAATACACCAAGTGAAGTAGTGAGCAGAAGGAGAAAGAGATCTTCATCCAGATGAACCTGAGGATCTCACGGTGATGTTTGTTCTGAAGACACTGGCTCTCTCTCAATGATGCTGCTTTAATATTTCTTCAATTCAGATCTAATGAGTAGATCAATAAAGATTGTTTGAAGTATTTATTTTTAAATATTAGACTATCTTTCTGAGGAATATATTGTGTCATAGAAACATTTTTTTCACACTGGTATCAAATTGAGATCAGATTGACAAATTAAGCCAAAAAAAAGTCTGCACAGCAATTAATTAACAAAATGATGATATAAATATCTGTGATAACAGCCTAGCCCTAAATAACACAATAACCCAGGACCGTGTCAAATCAGTGAGATCATCTATAAATGAACGGAAAACAGGTCCGGCGTAGAAGTTCCTAAAACAAAGATTAGTTTCATACAGAATTGAGATACATTTCATTTGTTTTGATGCACTGATAAACCCTTTATTTAAAGTTTGTTAAATAACTCACATGCAGCGGAGGACTGGTGTAGATCTTTAATTCTGGATGGGGCCTGTAATCTGTACTGTCTCTGTGTGTCTGTGTGTGTGTGTGTGTGTGTGTGTGTGTGTGTGTGTGTGTGTCTGTGTCTGTGTGTGTGTGTGTGTGTGTGTGTGTGTGAGTGTGTGTGAGAGATCACACACACAGAGAGAACCCCAGAACAGCTGGACTGTAGGAGTCCTGAATGATTGGTGGAGTCCGAGGACAGGAAGTGAAGCGCTGATAACACACTACTGAGACCGAGCTGTACGATCACAACACAGACTAAACATTTCACTGAGATCGTGACAAAATGCTTGTGGTTGCTGTCTATTCAAAGAAAGATCTACTTAATAAGTAGTTCAATGATTTTTTAATGAGGCTCACGCATGAAGACTTAGTACTTAGTTTGTTAATGAATCGAACATCTCTTGAGTGAACCATTCAATGAACACATCAGTCGTTTCAGTATCGGATGAAAGTCATGTTCAGTAATATTAATATTTCCTCGCTTAACGGTTCTCATTCATGTGCGGTTCGTTTTGATGATTATTTTTCATACGCTGAAATATGACTTTATTCTCTAGACTCACTCAAAAGCGTTTCATTGTCTCTTAACATGTCATTATTTTCACCTCACTCGCTCAACGACTCCCAAACCCTTCCTCCGCTGTGATTGGTCGGCTGGATCGACAGCGTTACCGTGGAAACGGATATTTCACCGCTCCTAAAGAGACGAGAACGAACGTGCACTTTCACTCAGACCCACCCGAGAAGATCAAGCGGGATTCGTTTTCAAAAACGACTCGTTTCAGTGATTCGGAGTCGACTCTTTCTTTCGAGACACTTGTCGTTTTCTCGGAGCAGCGTTAAGGTCATTTTCATAAACCCACGATAGGGTCCCTTTAAAGAGGGCGCCGCGAGCTCCCTATCAGACAGGAGGAGGTGTCTGCGTCTGGGCTCCGCTGGGAGCGAGGCATCGTGGGACAGGGCTTCTTCCTGTGGTTCTGCAGGTCGCTGGACTGAGTGAACCTCCTCCCGCAGGCGCCGCACGGGTAGGGCCTCTCTCCGGTGTGCACCCGCTCGTGTCTCCGGAGCGCTCCCGAGTGAGTGAAGCTCTTCCCGCAGCGAGGGCAGCCGTGGAGCTTCTCTCCGCTGTGGGTCTTCTGGTGCTGCTTCAGAGCGCTGGACCTGGTGAAGGTGTCCCCGCACTCGAAGCACATGTGCGCCCGCTCGCCCGTGTGGATCTTCTGGTGATCGTTGAAGCAGCCCAGGCGCAGGAAGCCCTTCCCGCAGACGGCGCACACGTAGGGCCTCTCGTCCGTGTGGATCTTCAGGTGCGCCTTCAGGTTGGAGGCCAGGATGAAGTTCTTGCCGCACTGCTGGCAGGCGGCGCCCGCTCTCCCGAGTGCGCGAGCGCCGGTGGTCTTTGAGGTTGGTGGCGACTTGAAGCTCTTGCCGCACTGAGCGCAGGCGTACGGACGCTCTCCGGTGTGGACGCGGACGTGCCGCTTCAGGTGTCCCCTACAGGTGAAGCTCTTCTGGCAGTGAGGGCAGCTGAAGGGCTTGACTCCGGAGTGGATCTTCACGTGTTCGTTGAAGTGTCCTTTGTGTGTGAAGCTCTTGCCGCACTCGGGCAGACGAAGAGAGTTAGCGGCTTCTTGCGAGGGTTTCTGTCTCCTTTCTGAGCGACTGAGGGACCGTTCTGGCGCTTCTTACGCCTCCTGACGTTTCTCTGAGACAAACACAGCAAAAATCAGACCGAGCGATAATCAGTGCTGTATCTATTTAATAATATTAGACTGTGACACAGTTCAAGCAATTATATGACAAGTTATAACTATAAAGGATTTACTGAACAAAAACTTATTTTGAGGTAGAAATGATAGAGAAATATCTCTTTTAACAAATAATTTACTTACTGTAAAACTTGATCTGATCTCATTTGTTTAGATCCCGTTTGAATTTTAATGAGATATCAGAAGATGAAATGATAGGAATGTATAGATTTATTTATGCTGCTTTTTCATTGTATTTTTTTATATTCCAATTTCAAAAAAGATAGAAAAACATGAAATATATATGAAAATAAGAACACATACTCTGAGAACTGTCTGTATTTATTCCACTGGAAAGTCTTCTTATTTTATTATAACTTTACAGATAATTTAACAAAACACATTTCTGACATTTAATATGTGATAAAATATCCTATATATATATATATATATATATATATATATATATATATATATATATATATATATATATATATATATATAGGATTAGCGTTTGCTAAGTTTTGATTGTTTGCAAAAAAAATTATAATATATGTCTCCTTGAGGTTCAAAAGAGACGCAATGTTTTATTTGAGAGTTAAATATATTTTGTAATTAAACTGGTGCTAAAAAAACAAGTTTACACAAATATAGTTCAGTATTTATTTATTTGGCTCGGTGTTGATGTATTCAATGAAAGTGTTTAATAACCTTCGGCAGTAAATAAGAGAGTCTTTAATCATCACCAACCTCTCTGTTCCTCAGTTTCTTCATCTTTCTCCACACAGTCTTCTCTCTCCTCTTTAACAAGCTCCATCTCTACAGCAGTGGCTCTGTTTTCATCTGTTTATTCAGCTCTAAAACACACTTAGTTCAGATCTGTCAGGTTCACAGAGATGGAAGTAATCTTGTGTTTATTGGCCTGAACCCCGACTCAAAATAAGCTCGTGATAATCCAGAAACTTTACACAACCACATCGTGAAGCCTGTATCTTCAGCACAGAGCCATTTTTTATCACTTTAATAAAATCAGAGAATCAGCTTCTTTCTCTGATGCGCGACGCGTTTCTTCTTCTTTATAATCTTTAACGGAATGGAAAGCAGCATCGGCGCATTTCCGCTCCCTACCGGATGAAGCGAGAAGGAAAAACTTATATTAACGTAGTGGCCGCTGCTCTTGTAACATCGTTAGATCGGTGTATTTCCATGGTTGCGTGTAAATGTTTAAATACAAGCCAGCAATTTTTAAAAAATGATTCTGAATGATGGGCAAAGGACTTTTATTTTGCTTCGCGCTGGGCGCGGCGTGTGACGTCATGCGCTCGGACCGCCGCTGAAGGGAGGTTTGTGTTTGTGGTTTAAAAGGTGTATAAATAGTTACAAAAAAAGATAAAGTAGTTTCCTGTAATTCACAAATGCGCTTCAGTATTACTGAAATCATTCAGCCTCACGTATATGCATGTATTATCTTAATGTGTATTAAAATCATCGCCATAATATGATAAATTAATGCTTTTTTGCAAAATGCTGTCGGTCAGTTAGCTCATCGTTTATGACAGAGAAGCGCAGCCCAGCATCAGTGACATGTTTATGTAGCCTTGCTGCTTCTTAACCTTCAAATACTCCCGTGTTTTATTAAACCAGGTTTAAAAGCTGAGATCTGCTTGACGTTTCTGTGAAAATGGAGTTTGTTAAAGAAGAGAGTGAAGACCTGAGTGATGAAGAAACATGCGGAGAGGATGAGGAAGAGACCGAGGAGCACAGAGGTTGGGATTCTGTTTTATTACTGCACTGACCTAAGAACCTAAGATAATCACTGGAGACATTAAACTATGTTTTACGTTTAAACATGTGTCTAAATGTTACAAGCAAACGTTCTTCGGGTAACATTAATGTGATGTTTGTTAAAAGTTCATGTTTGAGGTCCTATGGGAAGAGCATCTGTATTTAAAAAATACACTAAGTGTGTGAAGGATGGTTGAGATGGACAACAAGTGGTAAATAAATGCATGTTATGTTTTAGTTCATATTCATGGTGTCCCAAAAGAGCACAGCTGAGTACACTTGCGTTTATTTAAAGAAGTAATAAATAACAGTTTTTAGTTAGATTACTGTACGAAAATAGAGAACTTTAAGTACACTTTGGAGGCACCGTGGTCTGTCAAGCCAGGCTTAGTTCAGTTGAGTGCTTCTGTAGAGGTCAGGTACGGATGCTTTCCATCTCTCTTCAGAGGACCAGGGTTAGGAACCGAAGCCTAGAGTTGTCTGGTCTTCTAGTGTTGAAATGCGTTAGCGATAAAGTGTTTTTATACACTGTTTGAGGAAGTCAGATGTTCATCTAGGCCTAATGTCTTTCAAAACACCAAGAGAACACTCAACTGTAAGGTTCCCATAAAGCAATAATTTATCCAAAAATTTAAATTCTGTCAATATTTATTCTCCCATGTCATTTCAAACTTGCATAAATTTCAACTGTTGAAAACAAAAGAAGATATTTTGAAGAACGTTGCTAACTTAACAGTTATCTATAGCAGCTACTTTTGTAGATTATATTTCACTTCGTCATTCTTGAATTGATCTGGACAATTTAATGTGTTTTAGATCTGATAGAAGTGAAAGAGGAACTTCAAGAGCGAAGTGAAGATCAGTACGAGGAACCTCTTCATTTCATAAATGGAGAACAGTCTTGTAGTCGATCACAGAAACATAATGATCAAATGCAAGAAACCTCTCAAAGAACAGAAGCCAAAAACCTGTTCGCCTGCTCTGAATGTGGAAAGAGTTTCACACGCAGAGGACACCTAAAGATCCACACGATCATCCACACAGGTGAGAGACCGTACACCTGTCCTCAGTGCTCCAAGAGCTTCACCTGCAAAGGAAGCCTTAAGGATCACTTCAAGATCCACTCCGGAGAAAAGCCTTCACCTGTCCTCAGTGCGGATGGAGTTTTGCACGACAAGAAGACCTCAAGAGGCACATAAGAATCCACACCGGAGAGAAACCGTTCCCGTGCTCTCAGTGTGGAAAGAGTTTCACCAGTTCAGGAGATCTGAAGAGACACTTGAGAATTTCACTGAGAGAAGCCTTTCAGCTGCCCTCAGTGCGGGAAGAGCTTCACGCAGAAGGAAGGTCTGAAGGAACACATGAAGATCCACTCGGAGAGAAGCTGTTCACCTGCATGCTCTGCAGGAAGAGCTTCACGCATCACCGGAGCTTAAAAAGACACATGAAGGTCCATTCAGGAGAGAAGCTGCACCAGTGTCCTGAATGCGGCCGGAGGTTTTCAGAGGCCTGCAATCTCAAAACTCACCTGCTCTCTCACACCGGAGAGAGACCCTTTCACTGCCAGCGCTGCGATAAGAAGTTCTTCCTGGCCGTGCATTTGAAGACGCACATGAGGATCCACGAAGACGAGCGGCGCTACGTGTGTTCCTTCTGCGGGAAGAGCTTTCTGTGGCTTAATGGATTTAAGGACCATCAGAAGACGCACATGGGAGAGAAGCCTCACGTGTGTCTGGACTGCGGAGTACTTTCACCAGAGCCGGGGAACTGAAGGTGCACGAACGCATCCACACCGGAGAAAAACCCTACAAGTGTTCTCACTGTGAGAAGAGCTTCACTCAGTCAGGAGCGCTAAAAATTCACGAAAGAGTTCACACCGGAGAGAAACCGTACCTCTGTCCGTCGTGCGGGAAGACTTTCAGCCGCTACGGAAATCTAGGGAAGCATTTAAAGAAGGCTTGTCCAAAGCTGAGACGGTGAGGAGCGGTGCTGGGGGGAGAGCAGTACAAGTAATGCAAGTTACATTATCAGATTACTTTTAATGCATTACTTTTTAATTGACAAAAAAACACCTGAGGTACTTTTCAAAAAAGTAATGACGGTTACTTTGTTTTTTTCAAATAATTCACTGAAAGCTCTACTGTACCAATGTTGGGGAAAATTGGCAATTTATTGCATACCATATATGACTAGTTCTAGACTTCTAGAGTATCTGCTCACTTCAGTGTTCCTCCAAATAAATAAAGTATATGGTGATGAACCAAATCTGCAATAATTAAATGGTAAATAACAAAAATTTAACCCCATTTTATTAACTAATAATTATCTTTGCTGCTGATTATCAAATTCAATCATGCTAATAAGCAAAATGACTTTAGATAAACTACTATTTGTACTTCTGTTTTAATCTTCTGCATTCTGCTGTTCACGTGTGGATTTACTTCTCCTTCAGACTGTGGCTTATTCATTTCACTTCTTGGTCTGAAAGGGCTTTAACATTCACCAAAAATAGAACTTTTTACGTTAAAAACAAGCAATCCATCCCAGATATGAAAAGTAACACAGAAGTACCGTAATGCATTACTTTCATAAAAAGCAATTAGGTAACGTTTTAAGTTACTTCACTAATTAGTAATGCAACATTGTAATGGATTACATTTAAAGATGAGAAGATTCACCTTGAACTTCAACTTCAGGACAGTATGTCCTCCGAAAGAGCAACGTTGGAAACTTACAGGAATATTAAGGAAGGACAAAGTATGTGGGATTCTGTGAACGCTACAAAAATTCTAGGGATACTTTTGTATTATACAATAGCAATATTATTGATAATTACACGTGGTAGCATTCACAAACAACGGCAATGTGTGTATCTTACATCTTAAAAATGCAATTGTGTTCATCATAGCAGATCTATGGGGAACTGAAAGACTTTCAGTGAAAAGAAGACATCCGACAGCTATTCCTGTGTGTTTCTGGAGGAAATTAGATTATCTCTATATTCCTATTTTGTTTTTATTTGCAAAAATAATGAAAAGATTCCCTCTGCTTGCAGTACAGTGAACGCGTGTTCTTTCTGACACCTTCAGAAACCTTCACATCCAGCCGAATCCATCATGTCTTCTGTTTTGTGGGAGTTTTTTTAATGGGTTTGTCTGTCAGATGATAATGTACACGTGTATGAGAGAACTTTCACTAGAGCACTTTACTAAATTTATCAATTTCCTCTCCTGTTTTTACAATTACATATTTAGCACTTTCCATCCAAATGAGGAGTAGAACCATCTTTACCTTCTCTGAGAAATAATCTAGCGGCCGTCCTCGTTCTCTCATACATTACCAATCTGGATTCAGAACTCTACAAATGCAAATAAACGTGTAAAGCGCTAATGTTTGTTTACTTCTCAACAGGAAATTGTCCTCATCTCTTGACAGTTGTTCCAGGCTTTGTGAAATTCCTGAAAATAAAGACATAGAGGACTGAGGTCTGTCGCTTCAATTCTCTGAGATGGTATGTACTTTGATGTAGAAATGTACGTCTTTTGAATAAATACGTGCAGAAAAGTAATAGTATGAATGAATGAGCCCACATATCTCCTTCAGTCAGTGATTGTGAATGTTAAAATAACATTTAGTTGTATCAGTATTTTGATAATGATGTAATAATGTAGATGAACATGGAGAGATGAAAATGGTCCTCACACGTCCAGGATCAGTGTTTCAGCAATGGATGTGAACGGGTGCCGTCAGAAAAACATCTGGAGAAGACAGAAACTGAAAGAAATCTATCACGAGACGTTCAATAAACAAAAAAAGATTATCTGTCCAAACATTTACACAACGCTAAGAGTCTGCTAAATGCTAACATGCAGGCCTAGCGTTCCCTGTGAGCTCCGAGAAGCGCCTGGTTCTTGTCTGGTTCTCTTCTGTTCTGTGTGTATTCGCTGTTTTTTCTCTGTTTTTGGTTTAGTTTACTCGAACAGACGAGCGCGCGCTTGTTTTGGTCCGGTGACGTCATCAAGGCTGCGCCGGCCGCTCGGTCGCGCTTCAATACACGCTTCATGTTTGCGAAAAGATAAGAAAACGGTGACTGATGGGTCCCTGCTTTACAGACGCATCCCAGCGACACTCTCGACCATTAGATCTAAGAGTCCTGTCCGAAATAAATTGCAATGCTTTACTGTGAAGTGTATTGTTCGGTAAATACTGTACTATATGTGATGAAATGCCTCCGCGCGTGACCGACTGATAGAATTTGCCTTGCTTTATTTCTTCGTGACGGAGAGACTGTTTGCACACTACTGTGAAGATGGAGTTTGTTAAAGAGGAGAGTGAAGACACGAGTGATGAAGAAACCGAGGAACAGAGAGGTTAGTGTCTCAAGTCTTCATTAATAATAAATCAAGAGCATTGAAGCAACACAGCCGAAACATCATAAGAAACCTAGAAATCTCATTTATAGTGGCTGGTATTATTAATTTTACCACATTGCATTATTATTAGAATTTTGCCTATTAACAGTTATAGTATTAATTGGGCTGTCAAGTCAAGTGGCTTTTATTGTCATTTCAACTACATATAGCTGTGCAGTACATAGTGAAATGAGACACTGTTTCTCCAGGACCTGGTGCTACATGGAGTCACACACACAACACAATACAAAAGATCTCACATACTGAGATAAGACAGTGCCTTAGCCACATAAAGTGCAAAGTGTGCAGACTAGTGCAAACAGCAGGGGAGTAGCGTGCAAACAGTGCAAAGACATAATCAGTGCAAGAACACAAAATACAAACAACAATAAATATGACGTGCAAGAATGCTTATGGGACAGGAAGTCCATTCAGGTGTGGTTATTGAGGTGTCTGATGGTGTCTAGCTTGTGGGAAGAAACTGTTCAGCAGTCTGGATGTGAGGACCTGAAACCTTTTTCCAGATGGAAGGAGGGTGAATAATGTGTGTGAGGGTTGTGTGGGGTCCTGTGCTATATTGTGGGCTTTGCGGATGCAGCGTGTGGTGTAGATGTCCCTGATAGAGGGCAGAGAGACGCCAATGATCTTTTTCAGCTGTCCTCACTATCCTCTGGAGGGTCTTGCGATCCAGATACGGTGCAATTCCCAAACCAGGCAGTGATGCAGCTGCACAGGACGCTCTCAATGGTCCCCCTGTAGAACATAGTCAGGATGGGTGGAGGGAGATGAGCTTTCCTCAGCCTCCTCAAGAAGTAGAGGCGCTGCTGGGCTTTCTTGGTGATGGAGCTGGTGTTGAGTGACCAGGTGAAGTTATCCGTCAGATGAACACCAAGGAATCAGGTGCTCTTGACGGTCTCCACCTTGGACCCATAGATGGACAGCGGAGAATGGTCACTCTCTTGCTCGCTTGAAGTCAACCGTCATCTCCTTTGTCTTGTCGACGTTCAGAGATAAATTGTTGGCTCTACACCAAGTTGTGAGCTGCTGCACTCATCTCTGTATGCTGACTCGTCGTTCTTGCTGATGAGACCCACCACGGTCGTGTCATCAGCGAACTTGATTATATGATTGGAGCTGTGCATCGCTGCACAGTCAGAGTTAGCAAAGTGAACAGCAGTGGACTGAGCACACAGCACTGAGGAGCTCCAGTGTTCAGTGTGGTGGTGCTGGAGACTTGTTCCCGATCCGGACTGACTGAGGTCTGCCTGTCAGAAAGTCCAGGATCCAGTTGCAGAGAGCGTTGTTCAGGCCCAGCAGGCTTGGATCAGTTGCTGAGGGATGACGAATGCTGAGCTGAAGTCAATGAACAGCATTGGACGTAGTTTCCTTTGAGTCCAGATGTGAGAGGGAGAGATGGAGGGTTGTGGTGATCGTCCGTGAAGCGGTTTGGACGATGTGAAGTGGCAAGTGAAGATGGTAGCTGAGACTTGATGTGCCTCATGATTAAGTTTGTAATAAAATTAATTACATAGTGTGCCATTTAATCAATCCAGTTATTTGTATGTCAGTTTTGGCTAAAATCCCACAAAAGATTATTTATAGTGTTCAGCTTGAGAAAAGCATTTAAATAGAAAATACAAAATTGCATAACTAAGGATAACACACAAGTATGTTTTACTGGATATTCAAATTTTTATTATTATACTCTAAATATGAAAAATGTGTTAATTATTTTAATGCATCGCACATGATCTGCTCTGATCTGATGGCACATCAAATATCACTCTATTTGAGGCATTTCGTGAGTATTGCACTCATTGTTTTTGTTGTTCACTTTAGACCCAACAGAAGAAGAAAGTCAAGAACAGGACGAGGTGAAGAAGAAGAAGAAGAAGAAGCACCAGAAGAAGGAATCTCATGATCCGGTGAGCGGGGAGAAGTCCTCGAGTTCCTCAGACACCGAAAAGAGCGCTGCGCAAAAAAGAGCGGACGCTAAAGGCTCGTTCTCCTGCTCTCAGTGTGGAAAGAGCTTCACGCGTAAAGGACACCTGGAGGTTCATATGGTGATCCACACAGGTGAGAGACCGTACACCTGTCCTCAGTGCTCCAAGAGCTTCACCTGCAAAGGAAGCCTTAAGGATCACTTCAGGATTCACACCGGAGAGCGACCTTTCACCTGTCCTCAGTGCTCAAAGAGCTTCACAAACTCCGGAGGGCTGAAGAGGCACGTACGGATTCACACCGGAGAGAGGCCCTTCACCTGCCGCCAGTGCGCTAAGAGCTTCCCGAGTTCAGGAGAGCTGAAGAGACACCTCCGCATTCACTCGCGGGACAGGCCTTACACCTGCCCTCAGTGCGGGAAGAGCTACAAACAGAAGGAGGTCCTTAGAGAACACGCCAAGATCCACTCCGGAGAGAAGCCTTTCACCTGCATGCTGTGCGGCAAGAGCTTCACGCAGCAGAGCACCCTCAAAGTCCACATGAAGGTCCATTCAGGAGAGAAGCTGCACCAGTGTCCTGAATGCGGCCGGAGGTTTTCAGAGGCCTGCAATCTCAAAACTCACCTGCTCTCTCACACCGGAGAGAGACCCTTTCACTGCCAGCGCTGCGATAAGAAGTTCTTCCTGGCCGTGCATTTGAAGACGCACATGAGGATCCACGAAGACGAGCGGCGCTACGTGTGTTCCTTCTGCGGGAAGAGCTTTCTGTGGCTGCACGGCTTCAAGGACCATCAGAAGACGCACATGGGAGAAAGCCCACGTGTGTCTGGACTGCGGAAAACCTTCGCCAGAGCCGCCGAACTGAAGGTGCACGAACGCATCCACACCGGAGAAAAACCCTACAAGTGTTCTCACTGCGAGAAGAGCTTCACTCAGTCGTCGGGACTGAAAGTACACGAGCGAGTTCACACCGGAGAGAAGCCGTACCTCTGTCCGTCGTGCGGGAAGACGTTCAGCCGCTACGGGAGTTTGGGAAAACATTTAAAAAAGGCTTGTCCAAAGCTGAAAAAGTGAGCAAGGGTGAACACTTTTGGATTTTTACCCCAGCAAAAGACCATTTGTGTCTCCGGAGCACAGAAGCAGTCATCAGCAGCAACACACAGCAATGCATTATGGGTTTTTATTCCAAAAATCAGTAAGATATTAAGATCATGTTTCATGACAATATTTTATAAACGTTCTACTGTAAATGTATTAACGCTTACTTACTACAAGTAATATGCATTGCTAAGAACTTCATTTGGACAACTTTAAAGGCCATTTTCTCAATATTTAGATAAATAGTTGCATCTCAGACAAATACTGTGTGATCCTAACAAACCATAAATCAGTGGAAAGATTATTTATTCAGCTTGATGAAGGCAAACCGATGACCCTTATGACTGTTGTTTTTTGCTCCAGGGCCATAATTAGGATATGTTTAGTAAAACTCGTATTACTACGTCTGGCGTGTTCAAGTCACCTTTGGTCAGAATGCCGATTTTTCTCCATACGTTTTAGT
Source organism: Puntigrus tetrazona (assembly GCF_018831695.1). Classification (NCBI taxonomy): domain Eukaryota; kingdom Metazoa; phylum Chordata; class Actinopteri; order Cypriniformes; family Cyprinidae; genus Puntigrus; species Puntigrus tetrazona. Next base: position 212,386 of record NW_025047739.1, on the reverse strand, counting down.
CAAATCAGAATCTCACCATTAGTTGATTAATATCTTATATTAGGGGCAGAAGGCAAAATACAAAGAGTCCAGTCAGATATTCCACATAAATACTGATGTTAAAACACAGGGATGCCTCACAGATACAAACCGGATAAATAATGTTTTATGTTATTACTAGATAGATAACATTGACTGACTGCATATCATATTATTAAGAACCGATGAAACTGATTCACACGAAATAAAACCAAACATCCACACGTCAGATGAAATCAACAGGAAGTATTTGCATATTTTTGTTTCTTCTGAGCAGGAATCATTTCCAAAACTTTGCAGCATGTACCATCAATACAGCCGCTGCATATCTATAGTGTTTTTATCACGGACCCGCCTCCATCTCAGAAACTCTGGACTTATAGAGAGACTTTAGGGTTTCCCATTCGTAATAACCTCTTTTTGGTAAAAAGGACACGTTTGGTCCGACGTTTCTTTGCATGTGGTAGCACTCATCAAACTATACAGACATCAGTGTGTTTGCCTTTCTAATGTCTTTAAAATGTAGTTTTGTTAATGATCGCTCTTTAGTACTGAAAATAATTCCACAGTATACTTTTTATTGCAAAAACCAATCAAGCTTGAATGTGCGCTAGTCTATGCTTGAGTAGTTTACATTAACCGTGTAAATAAATCACGTAACGGACCGATAGACGCATCCGCTGTAGTGTTAGTGTTTCTGATCGTGTGTAACATTATCAGCAAAATAGCATGCAGTGACTTCTTCAGAGACCCAGTTTTTGTAATATTGTATCACAGCTTTATTGTAATACTGTCGATCACTGCTTTGATGGAAACATTGTATGTATGTTGTTCATGTTTGCCAAACCTGGTTTATAGCAACACTACAAACCGTGCCTTTAAACTCCTCCAACCGACGGAGCTTCAAGCCTGACGCTGAAGGAGAAACTGATAGAAATCTTTTGTTTTGTCGTGTCTGTTATTGTCATATTCCTGCCTCAGTCTTGTCCGGCTTCAGTGGCTTGTGTTTCTGAATGCTGCCTGCCTTCCAGCCTTTGCTCTTAATCGTTTGTGTGAAAATATCTGACCGTCACTTTATTAAAATGAAGGATATGAATTCCAAACGCGTCCGTGAGCTTGGCTTTGTAGTCGGATCATTGATCATGTGGGGACTTTCTGATTTGGGGTGTTTGGGCCCATATGCATTTTTTTTTTTTTTTTTTTCAGTTTTAAATGTTTTGTGTTTAGATTTGACATGCATCTGATCATATGGTTCAAATGGATATCAACAACAATGTAGTGACTTTGGCCTGAAAATGCATTGATTTTTTTACAAATCAGAAAGATCAGAAACGTCATCACAAGAAATAAATGAACGTCATCACGTAATAATATAGCATAGCCAATGCCACATTCTGCATCTGTAACTATAACTTCAGTATTCTTAATTTATGTATTTTATTAATTTTTTACTTGTTTTAATTGAACGAATTATATGAACGGTGCAGTGGTTAAAGACATCTCTAGTTGTCTAGACAAGAAACGTTTTAGTTATGTTTGAAAGAAGATCTAACTATAAAAATTAACATTTCGGATGAAAAGGCTATCAAATAGATATCGCTGTGTAGGGCGGACTTTTATTTTGCCATCGTGACGTCGTACGTGCTGCGTCACACGCTCCAGTTTACGGAAGGAGGAGTGTTCCGTGTCGAAGGAGCGCTTCTGCATTGGTCGAGAATAAAACAGCACGAAACTTTTGACGTGTTTTAAAGACGCTCGAGATGATAAAGATGGCTCTGAGGTAGTGATGTGAAGGAACGTCGGTGACCGAATGTAGTGTTTCGCTGCTTTATGTCGAGCGCTAAAAGACGTTTTCTCGCAAATGGCGCCAAAACCGAGGTTATTTTCTGAAAGTAAAGCGGATCCACAAAATAAGGAAAACATGAAAACACTCTCCAGTCATGTGTTCGTGATTCATGAACCTGACAGAGTCTGGCTTCCAAACAAGAAGGAGAAACTGCAGGTTTAACAGCTGTTGTTGTGAAGATGGAGTTTGTTAAAGAGGAGAGTGAAGAAACGCGTGGAGTGAAAGAGGAAGAAGCTGAGGAACGGAGAGGTTGGTGTCGTTCTTCATTCTTTCAAAAGATAGGAACTGGTTAAATAAAATAGTGTGGACGTATTTAATGAAACGGGTAGTTCCGTTCCTTCATTTTGATTGGCTGAGCGGCGCGTGGAGCTGTGGTAAAATACTCTACAAACGGACACCTTTGTTTATGTGTGCGCGTTGCTCGGCAACCAGTGTCCAATCACATCCGTTTCTGAGGGACTACATTGTTTGACAGAAGAATAATGATTTTATTAATATCATTACATTTAATTTCCCCTTTATTTTGTAAAACCTTATTACGTTTATGGAATAACCGTTTCATAAAAGCAGTAAGTCCAGTGAAGCGGTGGTTTACAGTGAATTTATAACAGCTGAGGGGCGTCGGGGGGAAGTGGAGGGCCTTAAACCCGCTTAGATTCTATAAATGTAAATCACAGCTTCTCGGGGCGTACTGCTTTAATGTACCTCACCGCATGAATATGGCGTAACTTAACCCTATAAACAGTTAAAAGCAAACATTTAGTCTTTGAAAGTCAATTTTTAACTATTTCGTGTTTATTTTAGACCTGGTGGAAGTGAAAAAGGAAAGTGAAGAACTGAATGAAGGGGAGGAGAAACAGCAGAATCAGGAACCTCTGGAAAAGTCTTTCAGTTGCTCTCAGATTGAGAATAAATCCTCGAAGGAAGCAACCGAGCCCAATAATTCATTCATGTGTCCTCAATGTGGAAAGACCTTTACTTGTAAAAGAGACCTCAAGAGGCACATAAGAATCCACACCGGAGAGAAACCGTTCCCGTGCTCTCAGTGTGGAAAGAGTTTCGCCAATTCAGGAGATCTGAAGAGACACTTGAGAATTCACTCGGGAGAGAAGCCTTTCAGCTGCCCTCAGTGCGGGAAGAGCTTCACGCAGAAGGAAGGTCTGAAGGAACACATGAAGATCCACTCGGGAGAGAAACCTTTCGCGTGCATGCTGTGCGGGAAGAGCTTCACGCATCAAAACAGCTTGAAAAGACACATGAAGGTCCATTCAGGAGAGAAGCTGCACCAGTGTCCTGAATGCGGCCGGAGGTTTTCAGAGGCCTGCAATCTCAAAACTCACCTGCTCTCTCACACCGGAGAGAGACCCTTTCACTGCCAGCGCTGCGATAAGAAGTTCTTCCTGGCCGTGCATTTGAAGACGCACATGAGGATCCACGAAGACGAGCGGCGCTACGTGTGTTCCTTCTGCGGGAAGAGCTTTCTGTGGCTCAACGGCTTCAAGGACCATCAGAAGATTCATACCGGCGAGAAGCCCTACGTGTGTCTGGACTGCGGGAGTACTTTCACCAGAGCCGGGGAACTGAAGGTGCACGAACGCATCCACACCGGAGAAAAACCCTACAAGTGTTCTCACTGCGAGAAGAGCTTCACAGTTTCAGGAGCCCTTAAAGTACACGAAAGAGTTCACACCGGAGAGAAACCGTACCTCTGTCCGTCGTGCGGGAAGACTTTCAGCCGCTACGGAAATCTAGGGAAGCATCTAAAGAAGGCTTGTCCAAAGCTGAGACGGTGAGGAGGTTCTCCTCCAGGTTTAGGCTTCAATGCAGCGTCCACGTCCATAACGTCTAATAACACTTCCTCCAGTGTAAAAGTTTCCTGTTGTCTCTCACTTATAGCTGTTTTAGCTAATAATCATTTTGCACTGACTTCCTATTGCTGCTCGCAAAGAATTGAGAAGAAACTCTGGCTCTGCAAACATTTACAGAACTCCAGACAAAAGATAAATAAACCAAGGAGATATGACGCTAAAAGTGATCGCTCATGCCACCAGTTCGTTGTTTGAACTTCATTATGAATTTAGAATTTTAAAGCTGATATCTTATTTTTTAAAAGGTAACGGAGCACAATGTTTCAGAGCACACCGTTCAGTGTGACGGTGCTAAAAGCCAGGTTCAGTAGACCCATGTTGCACCGTACGGCGTGCCGTGATCTGATTGATAAAGTCATGCTCTATGTTCAGGCTTTAGTCACGGTTTAGAGCCCTGCGTTCATTATTTAGACTTAAGTGCCTCTAAAAGCTTGAACTGAGCTTTATTGTTCATCCCAATGAGTCACTTTCATGGACTTTTAAATGAAATGTTATCTCCTGATGGAGCGACCTGCCCGATCTTCAAGAAATGTCTAAAGATACAGTAAATCTCACATTGGTACTCTATTCTATTTCTGTTTTACCTACTTTTTCTTTATATAACACTAGCACTCTGTTCTAATGTTTTTATTATAAAAGACTCTAACGATGCTCTATTCTGTGTACTCTTGCTACTTGTACTGTGTACAGATCTGTCACAACACTTATATATCATTGTCTTTATTTATGTGTGCTTTGGGGAAAAAACGAGTTGTAACGTAAACCCGTGCACATCTCTCTCCTGACTCACTGGAGGAAGTGTTAACAAGAATTATGGCCTGGATTTTAGTTAAACAAACAAAAATGTCTTCTTAGTTTCATCCTTTGTCTTCTCAGGATGTGAGCCGATGGACTGGAGTGCTGTGGATTATTGTGAGGTTTTTATCAGCTGTTTGGACTCGTTCTGACGGCACCCATTCACTGCAGAGCATGCGTCACTGAGACACATTTCTCCAGATCTGATTGAGAAACAAACTCACCCTGATCTTGGATGATCTGAAAGTGAGCACATTTTCAGCTAATTTCCATTTTTAGGTGAACTATCTCATAAAATAAATAATTAAAACCTGCTCATCATGACTGCTTTATGGGAACAGGAATGTGATTCGTTCTATAGTGTGTGTATATTTTTTTTAATGCAATGAAAAATTACTAAAAAGTGTTTTTGTTTCTCAGATGTTGTGATGTGTTTCCCCTCATTCTTGAAGGTGAAGGTGCTCCGTGATGCCGTAGAAGAACCTGGGATTTCTGTTAAAATTGTTCCATGAAGAACCTTTAATATCTCAAGAACTTTTCTGTTTTCTTTGTGGTGAAAAAAGGTTCTTCAGATTATAAAAAGGTAATAAAGGGATGGTTCTTTGTGGAACAAAAAATGGTTCTTATATGGCATCGCTTTGGAGAAGTCTTTTCTGTTTTTCCTGACTTTAAAAAGGTGTGTGTGTGTGCGTGTGTGTGCGTGTGTGCGTGTGTGTGTGCGTGTGTGCGCGCGCGTGCGTGTGTGTGTGTGTGTGTGTGTGTGTGTGTGTGTGTGTGTGTGTGTGTGTGTGTGTGTGTGTGTGTGTGTTGGACTAAACCCGTCCTCCGTCCGGCGGCGGCGCTGATTCACTAAAAGCCGGCTCTAAAACGCAAGAAGAAGAATCAGTGTTTGCCATCTTGCGTTAGGTTCAGTCCGTCGCTCAGCATCACGTTTTATATTTAAAAACAGGAGATATAACCCGAAAGATTGTACCTCGACAGTCGCAGCTTTAGTGTTGATTATAAATAAACGAGTCTGGACCAAAACGCGGAGAGTACTGCTGTGATCCTGAGCGCGATGAAGACCCGCTTCCAGACAGGCCAGAACATCTCCAGCTTCATCATCTGAAGTCTTCATCACCTTCCGCTGAGAAGATGGACTTTATTAAAGAGGAGAGTGAAGAAATAAGGATCCCCGAGCCTTGCCGAGTGAAAGATGAGGAACCAGAGGAACCTGGAGGTTTGATTCTTCATTATTGACTTCTGAGAAATAGATTTGAGAACAGATGAGATGAAATATGTGTGTAAGGGGGATTTCAGATCTGATGGAAGTAATACCTAAAAGACAGAGCTGCTGTTGAAGCAGGATAGTTAGTGTTCGCCCAAAAATGATGTTCTTTGTTTTCATAAATGTTTTTGACTCCAACCAACTCCCTTTTAAGATTAAACAGGATGCAGAGGCCAAATAAATATTCCTTGTGTCCTGAAAAGAGTCTTGAAACATCATTAATAAACTCTGAAACGGATTCGTGTTCTTCTGATCTCAGATAAAGCAGAAAAACAACTATTAATTATTCTTTATTATTTGAGTTGTCATAACTTTTAACCATCATTTAAGGATTTATAGTTGCTTTGTCATAACCACAAAGTTGTAGAAATGGACATAACTTTACACACAAAAGTTCTTCTGCTTTATTAATTTCTATGAGTAGTTTTACAGCAACAGTTTGGACAGAACCCTTTTCTGATTTAACATGATGAAAGAATGATGGTGAGGAAGAACTCACTCTGGTGTGACTTTGAATGAAGAAGCGAAGCCTCATCACCAAACACGTGGACAAAAGTATTGGCACCCCTTTAAAACCGAAAAAGACACTTTCAAAAATGAAAACATAAATTTGTATTTTCATCTGTTTAGGAAGTGTCTGAAATGACGGCACCCATATGCTTGAATAGGCCTATGTACATGGGTGTTTGGTGATGATTTTGGCTCAGGCCCTTCCTCGATGTCGTCGATCGTCTTCTGAAGAAGCTGCGTTTATTAGATCACAGACTCATGTTCCACAAGATTGTGATTTAGCAGGCTGTCCTCAATATAAGGCAATGTTTTGAGTTTACAGGATGCTTTTACAGTACAGTATCAATGGGAATTTGGGTTAATCCTTTTAAATCGTCGTTTCTTAAAAATAATAGTAAAAAAACTGCAGGAAAGATGTGTATATTGTCTGTAAGCATTTCTTTGTGTTTTTATGTAGATGTGCCTGTGTGATTTCTATTACCTTGACAGTCGTTAATCTGTGACGTTTATTTTTTACCGTTTTACTTTAGGCCTGATGCAAGTGAAAGAGGAGAGTGAGGAGGAGAGCGAAGAAGAAAGCGAGGACGAAAGCCATCCTCTGGAGGATCCTCAGCTCGTCCTCAATGGACAGAGGATCTTGAGCTGCTCAGAGTCCGGGAAGGGCTTGTCTCACAAGAGAGCTCAGCGAACAGCCGGCTTTTTCTTCACCTGCCTCGAATGCAAACAGAGCTTCGAGTCCAAAGAGCACCTGATGGACCACTTCAGGATCCACTCCGGAGAAAGCTGCGCGGAGATCGAAGCCAACCTGGCGCAGAAAGCGTCTCAGAGAACGGCTTGCAAGCTGCCCTTCACCTGCTTCCAGTGCCAGAAGAGCTTCGCGTGTAAAGAGCACCTGATGGATCACTACCGGATTCACACCGTGGACAGACCGTTCCCGTGCGATCAGTGCGACAAGAGCTTCATTCACAAACAGAGCCTTAAGAATCACCTCCGCGTCCACACCGGCCTGAGGCCTCACGTCTGCCAGCAGTGCGGGAAGAGCTACATCCACAAAGACAATCTGACCGACCACATGCGGATCCACACCGGAGAGAAGCCGTTCGGCTGCGATCAGTGCGGGAAGAGCTTCACACACAAAGGAAGCCTCCTGCATCACATGAAGATCCACACCGGACTCAAGCCCTTCACCTGCCGGCAGTGCGGGCGCAACTTCACTCATAAAGGAAACCTGAAGATCCACATCCGCATTCACTCCGGAGAAAGACCCTTCACCTGCCCTCAGTGCGGGAAGAGCTTCATTTACCACGGGAACCTGGTGGGCCACATGAAGAAGCACTCGGGGGAGAAGATGTACCACTGCACTCAGTGCGGCAAGAGCTTCATCGAGGCTCGCCATCTGCAGAAGCACGTGAAAACGCACGCCACCGAGCGGCCCTTCGTCTGCTCGCAGAGCGGCAGAGGCTTCCTGTGGCACCACAACTTCAAAGAGCACCAGAAGATCCACACCGGAGAGAAGCCGCACGTGTGCTTCGACTGCGGGAAGGCCTTCACCAGACTCATCTACCTCAAGCGGCACCAGAGGATTCACACGGGAGAGAAGCCGTACAAGTGCGCTCGCTGTGGATGTGCTTCACCGTCTCCGACTCGCTCAAAGCACACGAGCGAGTGCACACCGGGGAGAAACCCTACGAGTGTCCTCTCTGCGGGAAGTGCTTCGGCCGGCTGAGTACGCTGCTGACCCATAAGAAGAAGCACTGTCCCAAACTGACCAAGTGAATGTCTCTCTCCGTGCGTTGTATCTGCATTAATATCCTATGAGGAGGAGGAGTTAAAAATCAGATTTGCATCGGCGTCTTGGTAATGGATGTGAATGGGTGCCGTCAGAAGGTCCAAACAGTCCATCAGTTAACATCTAGAGTAGACAAAAGATGAAACTAATCCAACATTAAGATGTTTTTAAAGTGTCCAGATTATGGGTTTTTTCATGCAGTGTGTAACGCAGCTCTAAGTGAATGAAAACAAAATCCAAGTGGTTTGGTGTTAACGTAAGTCACAGCAGTCGCTGAGAGAATCGTTCTTTGGATCGTTGAGCAAATATGATCAAAATAAATGCGCATCCCAAAACAATTTTTACTTTGAATGCAGTCAGGCTGTTGTTGGAGACATACTCCATAATAACTCTTCTTCCAGTAAAAAAAAAAAAGTAGCCTCTCTTACAACAAAACGACTTGCTTGGATTACTTTCAGCTTCTGTCTTCTCCAGATGTTAACGGATAGACTGGAGTGCTATTGGGTTTAGGGTCTGACGGCACCCATTCACATCCATTGCAGAGGCTCATCGTTTCAGCACATTCTCATTGTTGGATGAACGGCTCCTTCAGCGGTTTCATTTACTTGATCCTGTTCGTTGTAAAGTGATGCATGGAACAAAACACCTGTATTGGAAGCTTTTATAGTGAGCTTCCAGAACTGGGACCTTTCTTACAAACCTTTCTTCTGTTGAACACAAACGGAGATGTGTAGCGGAGTGTTTCTTATTAACGACCTGGAGCCACAGAAACGCTGTAAAGCTGCTCCAGTGTTAAGAACAGAGACGTGGGTCATTATTGCTCTGCTGTAACTCTAGGATCTCTTTAAACGTCTATCAGAGCGTGGCGTGTTCAGGGACGGAGGATGTCTTTAATAATGAAACAGCTGGTGTTTTTTAAAGAATCAATGATTTCTATTCTACACTGAAATAAGGTTATTTCAGGCACACTGGTTTTCATGCGCATAAATCACTCAAGCCTTGTGTTTATGATTGATTAGAGTACATTAAATACATAATTTAGTTGTCTCATAACCAAGGCCACAAATGCTTAGAGAGCAAACTGTACAGGATGAATTTAACAAATAAAAAAGGAGCAAAATGTGTCAGGTGTGACCTGTTTCACTTTGATGAATTATCATGTATTTATTTGGTTCAGGAACTAAGTTTGCTGACCTCTGTTCAAATACGTTTAAGTGTAAAAACAGCGTTTTGTTGTAAATACGTTGTTGTTGAATTATTCTGGTCACACACAGTGTCTCTCATACAGACAACAGAACTTTTCTGGTATTGCAAAGCAGGTTTTTCATAACTCTGGGAACTACGGCTCTGTACAGCAATCCAAGCATTAAGGTTAGAAATATGCTTTTTTTTCATCTTGAAACATAATATAGCTGTAGCAATTCACTAATTCTATAAAAATGATATATTTCTGCAGAACTGTTTGGATCTTAGAGCAGACAGATGTATCTACAACAGTTTGAGTTCACTGGATAATCAGTACAGTAAAAGTTCATTATGAAAAATAAATGATATTTGATCGAACACCTAAACATGACGTTTCCAGAGGTGACAAGTAATGCTGCGACTTCGTATAAGACTGTAAAGTCCAGGAAAGCTCTAGGTTTATTGATTAATGTATGTGTGACTATTATAAAGGTGTTTTAAAGAGGAGTGTAAAGACACAAGTGATGCAGAATCTGATGCATAGTTTGCTGATTTCTGTTCAGGAAACATTAAAGTTCAAAGCATGAATTGGTTCACCTAATTTAGTGATTCATTTAGGAAATAATCACAGCTCAGGGGTTTTACCTGTTCCTATATCATATTCAATTATCTTATTGTATTCATAAACACATTCACAAGCAGATTGAGTCCTTCTGGGGGGTTTTTTCTATCTCCACTCATGATCATGAAGCTCTACTAGAGTGACCATTCAGTTAAATTTGCGACAGGTTCATTTCACCCTAAGAGTAGTTACGTCTACAAGCAATACGAATGCCCCTGAGCTAAACTTCAACCAGATAAGGGTATGAATACTTATGCAATGGAATCATTTTATTTTTTTATTTTTTATAAATTCGCAAAGATGTTAAAAACCTGATTTTTGCTGTACAGTTATGGTGTATGGAGAGTAGACTGATGTGACATAAGTTTAACATAAAGCAGCAACACAACAAAATTCCAAAACTGAAGGAATATGAATACTTTCACAAGGCACTGTAATTATTTAAAATGAAAACACAACTTACTCTAAAGGCAATGTTTATACAGTAGATGATTTTCTTTCGTCTCCTGTTTATCCCAAAATGTCTTTTTTAAATGTCTCAAAGAGCCTCACCCACTCTTGAGACTTTGGTCTTAAAAGATAAATCTTCACAGGAGCATAAATGCCGGTTTAATAACGAACACGTAAGGAATATGTGTTTTTTAAACCCAGCCACGGCTCTACAGCACGACTTCATCATCCAGCTCAAGTTCTTCTACGATCATCAACTTGGGTCAAACATCTTCAAAGTCACTTGAGGCTGGAATTACGAGCACTTCCTCCTTTAAGACACTTCATATATTCCCCTTTTGTGAGTCTGTTTGATAAAAGCTTCTGCAGAATGACTGTGAAGATCTTAAATTCAGTTCTGGAGAACTTTGCACTTTTTAGTGTTTGCCTTCAGTCTGTCCCTACAAAGACAACGTGGTTCTTTTTGTGATGAACCATGCTGTAATGAGGAGCTTCATTTGTCTTCTGGAGAAAACCCATCACCTTTGTTCGTTAAATAAGATTTATTTATCAATCAGAAATAACACAATGAAAAAAATAATACAACTGATTTATTAAAAATTAAGTTATAAATAAAAACTTAAAATTGCATTATAATTTTTCCATCTGCCCAATTGAGTTTATTGTTTTTTAATTGTGCACAGAAAACAGAAACAGAAAACTGTGCAGGGCAGTGTAGAAATTTAATAGAAAAATTTAGATGCATGGAAAATTTAGATTTTAATGAACACAAATATAGGCTGAGAAAAGCACAGAAAGACATGGTCACTCATCAGGGCTCACACACACACACACACACTGATCCGTCAATGTGAGGATTTATTACTTCATTACTAATTATTATTTATTCTGATATTAATCTGACAGACATTTAGCTGCAGTATTAATGTCATAAAGAGAAAAGAAGAGACTCTGATATCTCTGATTTAACTGATTCATCAAGCAGCTCAAAGAATTCTTGGTTGAATCTCGTCAGTCTATCCTGATTCATCAACACAGTTTCACTGATGATCCAGTAAAATAAAACCCAAACCCAGGACAGAGAGCGCCTGAGTGAATGTGGTCTGGACTGTGTGGATGAGGGTCATTGTGTCAGAGACGCTGTAGAAGGACCTGCTCCATGATCCACAAACACTCCTACTCTCCTGATACCACCACCATCATCATCATCATCATCATCAAACACTCTACAGGACTCTACAGAGAGATCAGTCTTTATCTTATTGTGTCTGAATGAGTATCTGGATGGAGAGCAGATCAAACTCCAGGACTGATCATTAGATCCAAACACACCTTCATTACGCCGTCCTTTCCTGCTGATGCTCTTATATGACACTGATATACACACACATCCGCTCCACTCCAGCTCCCAGTAACAGCGTCCACACACACTCTCTCTACACAACACCTGACACACACCTTCAAATCTGTCTGGATGATCAGGATACGACTGGACTGTGTTAGTGTGAGGAACGATTCTGTTGTTCTCAGACAGACGAAGAAGTTCATTCACTGTGTTCAGATCCAGAGTGAACTGACGGAATCTGATGAAGATAAAACACTTCAGAATCAGGAATTATCAATCTGTTTGATCTGTTCATGTTCAGTGTATGATCAGTGAGCAGATATCTGTCATAATCATCATCTACATCGTCAATTATTTCACCTTCTACAGAAGAACATGAACACACTCAGTGAGTTTCCTGCTTGTTTTCTTACTGACTTACATTGTAGGAAGTGGTTCCTGGTTCTGGGAACAATGTTGGTGAAGGTGACTGTGGAAACAGAGTTATTCTCATGATCCTGCATCATTCCTAAGACATTTCTGATATGATGTTCTCCCTGATATGAGATGATGATGGACTGGTTTCTGAGAGCAGATCAATCTCCAGGACTTTACCTCTGTCTGAGATCTTCTTCAGCTCTTCTTTACAGAAATCCTCCAGTTTGTCTCTCAGCTGATGAACAGATTCTCTCAGATCATCAAAAGAAACAAGAGAACCGAAGAGATCATCATTTATGTCTGTAGATTCAGGAGGAGCTGAGAGAGACTGGAGACTCTACAGAAAACAGAAAAAACTCATCAACTCCACACTTCAACCAAAAACCTGCTCCAACATCAGATTTGCCTGATCTTTAATAAATCAATCCAGCACTTTTTACAGTTTTATTCTTCTAATATTAATTCTAATATTATTTTTTATTACGTTAGAGCTACAGATTCTTGTCTTCACTATATATGACCTTTCTAGGTAATGGTTTTGTTGATAGAACATCTGCCCAGAACATAAATGTCCATCTAGCAGCTCAAGCACATCAATGAAGTCTTATAGTACGGTGGATTAGATTTTTCTGAAGGTAGAGCAGCTCAAATTCTAACCTTAGACTGATCATCATTTATAACCGTAGATCGGTAAAAGACAACAGGATCTGCTCGAGTCCACTCCGATCTGTTCTTCTAGATGTGTGTTACCTGCAGGAACTGGATGTGATCCTGTGTGTGTGAAAGCTGCTCCAGCTCAGCGTCTCTCCTCCTCAGATCATTGATCTCCTGCTCCAGTCGCTCCAGTCGTCCTTCAGCTCAACTCACTGCTTGCTCTTCCTGATCTCTGATCAGTCATATCAACTCAGAGCATCTTCTCTCAATGGAGCGGATGAGCTCATTAAAGATCTTCTCACTGTTCTCCACTGCTGTCTGTGCAGAGCGCTGTTAGACACACAGTGATTCAGTGAGTCTGAACCGAGACCATGACAAACTTCTCTTCTTCTCCAGACTCACCTTATGAGACTCCACAGTCTCTCTCAGCCGCTGGAGATCTTTCTCTCTTTGCTGGATTCTCTGCTGGAGCGTCTTCTGAGTCTCCTTCAGCTGGTGCTTCAGGACAAACACATGATAGTGAATCTCACAGAAAACTACTGACACTAAATCATCATGAGAACAGATGAATGCAGGATGAGCAGGTCGTCTGAATTATTATTGTGTGATTAAGGCCTGTTTCGTAATACAAGCACTAGTATGAAAGTGACACAGACAGAGCTTCACACTGACAGTGTTCTCTGTAATTAAACTGCAGCTCTAGACAGAAAAGAAATGACTGAAGTGAAGCTATAAATGGTTCAAATCATCTGGAATCAGTCAGATTTACTGAACAGAAAGTGTTTGTGCAGCTGCTGTCGTGTTCGGTGTGAAAGCTGTCAGATGTTAATATGGTGCTGATATAAACACATATGAAGCGAGTGTCAGTAATATTTCATCAGAGTCTAGTGTTAAATACCTGGTTCTCTGTCCTCTGTGCTGCAGCTGATACAGTGTCGTGGTTTTTATGTTCATCCATCGTACACAGCATACATATACATTTCTGATCGGTGCGACAGAAAACCTCAAGAAACTTCTTGTGTTTCTGGCAGATCATCTCCTGCAGTCGCCGAGTGGCTTCAGTCACTTTGTGTGGTTTACGTGAATGAAACTCCTCATGATGGTCAAAATGAGTTTGACAGTAAGATTCCTGACAAACCAGACAGGACTTGACAGCTTTGTATTTTCTTCCAGTACAGACGTCACACTGAACATCTCCAGCTCCAGCAGGAACCATACTTTGAAGAGTAGTCTTCTTCAGTTTCTCCAGCATTTCAGCAAACACCACGTTCTTAAATAAAGCAGGTCTTGGACTGAAGGTCTGTCTGCACTGAGGACAGCTGTAGACTCTCTTCTCATCCTCCTGATCCCAGAAGTCAGTAATACAGCTCTTACAGTAACTGTGTCCACACTGGATGGTCACCGTATCCTTCAGGACATCCAGACACACCGAACACGAGAACTGATCCACTGAAATACGGGCTTCTGCCATTTTCACTGCTTGTAAAGTTAAAGAAGGACAACAGCTCTTAGGTTTCGGTTTCTTTTTCTGTCTGTAAATCCCCGGATAATAGAAACATCCAGCAGGTGTCAGCCTCATACAGACACCCTACACACTGATTCACTTTTACCTACATCAGTCCACTCATACGTTCACTTGAAGGACTGAATTAAAACGACTGAGTAATTTCGGACACTGGAAGGATTGCATAGTTTGTTTGCTGTTGAATAATCATTTGAAACGGGCAGCCCCAGAGTTAAGATTCAAGGAACGCTGCACTTTTTTATTTTTAGAAAATAGGCTCATTCTCCATCTTCCTCTGAGGTAAAAGTCGAGTTTTGAACCCATTCAGCCGATCTCTGGGTCTGGCGATAGCATTTTTGGCTTAGCTTAGCATAAATCACTGAATGATCAAAGAGTTATTTTTCCTTTTAAAAAATTGTAATAATTCTTTACAATGTTTTATGAATTACGAGATGTTACAGTCCATAACAATATAATAATTTATTTAAAAAGTGTCTTAAATAGCTGAAAATCAATATGTATCTATGTGCAATCAAAAGATCTATAGTACTTTTCTATTGCCAACATTTTATTTTTATTTATTTGTAAAAGCCCCAAATAGTTAGTTAGTTAGTTAGTTACTTACTTAATTCTACAATTTTAAATTATGTAACTTTTCTTAGAATAATGTGAGTCTTGCATCAACTCTGTTACGTACCATATTTTGGCTTTAAATTGGTGAAATTATCTCAGAATTGTGTAAGTTACAGGAAATGATGTCACTTTCCACTCGCTGATGAGATCTGAAGCTCTAAAAAGCATCTGTGCTCTCTCTGAGAAAGCATTTAATGCAAAAACCTCTCACACAGCCATTTTGTAGGACATCAACACTGTTACCACCACAGTAAAAGTAAAACAGAACCCATGACTGATCTCACACTGGGTTATTTAAGGTATTTTAATCATGTTTTCTTTAGTGTTGCATGTTCTTAGCATTTATGCCAGCAAGTGGGATTTAAAAATAAATGAATTAATTAAATGGTCAGTTCTGTTTTCAGATTAAAAATACTTGCTAAGTGGACAGTTCTGTAAAGACATGGGTGAAATATTATCTCGGTTTTGAGTGTTGGATGTAAGGACAGCTACGAGAAGGATTTTTTGATTTATTGATATATCCGTACATTGCCTAATTTGTCCATAACAGAGTTGACAAACAATACCAAAGCCATCTGTTTTTTCATTAAAAGTAAAAAAAAAAAAAAAGAGAGAGAAGTAATCTGTGTTTGGCAAGCACTAGATTATAACACTGGAATGAATTTCTATTAATAAACTGTTTTTTCCTCTTAACTTTCTGAAATGCCAAATAATCTCCAATTATAGAATCACCCGAATATAGATAGATAGATAGATAGATAGACAGATATATATATATATATAGATACATAGATAGATAGATAGATAGATAGATAGATAGATAGATAGATAGATAGATAGAAAAGACAATTTGCCTCCTTTATGTTCCTAAAAAAGTAAACATGAATGGCAATATAGATCTTCAGAGATCTTGCTCAGAATAATTTCTAGGACTACAAGTAATTGTGGTCAATATGTGTTTGGGAAAAAAATAGTTTCATAGTGTGCTTTTGTTGAAAAGTTAGTTTCTCAAACTTTCATACTTGTTAAAACTAACACATCAGACAATACTCAATACAGATTTATTTTCACATATTTTAGGCTGTCAGTATAATTCTGACAATGACTTTATAGTTAGCTGCTTTATATATAACCGCACTCGTCGAGTTTATTGTAGTGATTCAGAAAGCAATTTTTGAACAAAGACGATCTTTTCTAATTCAATCCCTGAGGATGTAGTTTATTTTTACTCGGATGAAGTGGAGCGTGGCAAGAACTTTACTCGCTGGTCACGTGACGGTCGTTGTCGTTATCAAGCGTCTCCTCGCCGCACGTGCTGACGTTATCCGTCTGTCCGGCAGGGAAGCGTTTCACCTGTCGCGCTGAAAGCCGGTGTCCCGGGTGTTTTATCGCGGTGTGTGTCGCGGACAGCAGCGATGGTGAGCGTCGTGCAGGGCTGGATGTCGCGGCTGCTGTCGCCGCTGTGGCGCCGGGCTCAGGAGCTCGAGGAGCGGCCAGAAAACCCGCGCTTTGACGGTCAGTCAGGAGCCAAAAACTCACTCAAATCGCTTTTTAACTCATGTTTAAATCAGAAATAGACTTGACCTCATTGAACTTGATTATCTTCACTCACTGATTTTTTTTTGGATTGAGTTGGGCTCCAGGGGAATGATTTTTTTTAAAGACGTAATATTTTTGGTTTCTTTAATATAAAAAAAAGATGAGGAAAAAACCCTTTTTGATTACTATACTATCGTTACTTTTCGGTTCACCACAGCAGATTCACTGCTTCTTTGTTTTAACAAAAGAAGATTCAACAGCAAACTATTCCGTCTTCCAAGAATTTAAAAGCTGTTAAAAGTTCACTTTATTCAATCTTCGTATTTTATTAAAGCTTTCGTTAAGTTACTTATTTATTGCCATGCGCATGTATGGCTGCTGCTCTTTTTCTATGTAATGTGGAGATTTTCTTTATCTTCGCTTCCCTAAAGGACTGCTCTACCTCAAAATGTTGTCATTAATCAGCCCCATGTCCTGCCAAAATACAAAAACCTTTACATTTTGCGCGTGTGACTTAGGTAGTTTTATTGTGCATCATTTTCATTCGAACACATTTATTATCAATATGGATGCTGCACATCTATAGTCTCTGGCTGGTCCGTTGCATCCAAAATGTTTTTTTTTTTTTTTTTTTCACACAACTTTAATGAGCGATCTTGAGTTTCCCGGTCGTACACCCCGTGACCTGAAGACAGGTGAGCTCTGCTGTGTGCAGGTGGGGCTCCGATCCGGCAGGTGCGGACCGGGATCGTCACGCATCTGTGTGTGGATTATGGCCTGATCGATCACGCTGTGTACTTCACGTCAGGAGAGGTGCTAGGAGGAGAGCTGCTGTGTGTGGGGGACCCTGTGCAGGCCCTGGCGGTGCAGGACGGGGCCCACGGACAGTGGAGGGCCCTCAGGGTGAGACCTGACCCGGAAGTCACTTGCTCCGCTTCCTGTCACACATTCACTGCAATAGAAGAATCGTTTTGTCTTAACCCCTCGTGCTCTTAAAGGGATAGTTCACTCTAAGTCACATCCTCAAGTCTTTCCAGACCTTCGTTCATCTTCCGAAGACTAATTGAAATGTTTTCGTGAAATCCGAGAGCTCTCCGACAACCGAAATGCTCACAGGTCTAGAAAAGTAGGTTAAGCGGTTAGAACGGTTCAGATTTTGTGTGAACTATCCCTTAAATTGGCTGTTAGTAATACATTCAGTGAAAAATGACAGATACAGAAGAATGAAAATAAATCCAAATAATGCATGAAAATAAACTAAGATAAGCGAATAGACCAAGATTTGAAACATTGGTCTCTACATCTACACAAACACCTCATAAAAGTAGGTAATTATATCTGAAAACGCTGCTCTCTAAACTAGTCCTGCTTGTTTAGCTATTGCTGTGCTGAGATGGTTTTAGATTCTGGTCATTTCTTAGCATAAATATCTTCATTGGTTTTTAAATGCATTTGCTCTTTTTCTTCTTCTGTGCCACATGTTTGTGTGGGTAGATGATATTGTAACCACCATAAAGCGTGCAAGTTATTTATTAAAAGAAAAAAGTAAAAAAAAAATGTTGATTTCAACCCAAATTTCTGGAGTGCCTTTCTAAAGAGTGAGCGCTGCTGTTCTTCTGTTTGTTTGGAGGTGGAGCGGGTCAAGGAGGCGTGGGAGAGCGCCGGCCCCGAGCACACGGACACACTCCGGCCTCTGATTGGGACGGTGACGTCATGTGACCGAGACGGAGGATACATCAATCAGACCACGTACTTCCCGCGGGCGGCTCTCTGTGAAGGTCAGAAGCTCGGTGTGAGAAAATATTAAAGGAGCTCCACTTCTTTGTGCAACTGTTTTTTCTTTTAAAACTCGACTCTTCTTTTCATTTCCTGCCGGTCTTAGTACGCAATAAAACTACAGAAGAGTCAAGTTTCAAACGGGTCGGTTTTTTTTTTTAATGCAATGCTATTGATCTAATTGGATTAACTGATTTATGCTAAAAGTGCCAGAGATCGGCTGAATGCTTTCAAAGACGGTAAAACTCAGAATTATTAACTCTGGGGGAGATGGAGAATGAGCCTTTTTTTTTTTTTTTTTTTTTTTTTTTTTTTACAAAAAAGTGGAGTGTTCCTTTAAGAAGCGCTCATGAGATCAGAGAGCTCTCTGACCCTCCAGAGACTGAAATCATCACGACTAAATGCATCGGTAAACAGTCCATGTGTCTTCAGCTTCAGTTTTTTGCGATGCTGGGAGAACAAAGTAGACGATTTACTCAACCGCTCTTCTTTCTTGAGTTACGCAACATTGCGATATATTATAAAAAGACTTTGCATGCTGCTATTTAATGTAAAAACTAAAATATGTGTGTGTGTGTGTGTGTGTGTGTGTTGCAGGGTTCGAGCCGGTGAAGGGCGACTGGGTTCTGGCGCAGTATTTGGTGTGTCCCTCAGACTGGAGCAGTCGGGCTCGAGCCGTTTCTCCTCTGAGATACCGCCGCATGGACGGGGTCAGTGTGGGATCTCTGCGAGATGTCCCGAGCGTGTGAACCGGTCTCAGTGTGTGTGTGTGTGTGTGTGTCTCAGGTGAGCGTGAGCGTCCTTCACGGACGCAGCGGTGTGGTGGACGACAGCGTCTTCTTCAGTCTGGACTCTCTGATCGTGCCGCCGGGCTTCAGACCCGCTCGAGGAGACGTGGTGAACGTGGTGGTGGTGGAGAGCAGTCAGTCTCTGTACAGCTGGAGAGCTCTGTGCATGACGCCCGTCCAGCACAGGTGACCTGGAGAAACCCGTCTCTGCAATGGATGTGCATGGGTGCCGTCAGAACGAGAGTCCAAACGCTTAACATCTGGACGGGACAAAAGATTAAACTAATCCATCTTTGGGATACTTTATGAGTCATAATCCACGATTCTCTTCCTCCAGTGACAAACTGTTGTGGAATAAGGAGAGAAATCTGCTCAGATCAAGCCAAAACTAATATTTAAGATGACAGAAACGCACTGGACAAAGAGTTATTATGGGTTTTAGTTGGAAGTATTGTTATTAAGAGTTCTTTCTTTATTCTGTGAGGAAAGGAAGCTGTTGAAGAAGGTTAATGTGTTAATTGCAGTCGTGTGTACAGCTCTTCTTCTCCTGTTGTTGTTTGACAGTGTGGACTCCTCGGAGCTGGATGTGCCGGACGATGAGCTGCAGAGGATGCTGGAGGATAAGGGAGGCCTGCAGGTCAGCCGGGAGACTCGCTTCGGCTCTCTATTGCTGGGAAACCAGAAGGAGCTGCAGATCTGGGTCCAGTGAGTCACACACACACACACACACACACACACACCTTACACGGGAGTTAGTTTACATGATTCTTTTAAGTGTAGATCCTGTCATTTATTCACCGTCGTCGTACTTCAAGCTGGTTCAGGTCTGATTAGTCCACAGCAGAGCTCAAACCGGTCACATTGAATTTCCCGGGGCATT
>NW_025047739.1:180000-187500 GCF_018831695.1 Puntigrus tetrazona | reverse complement strand
AAGTTTTTTTTTTTTTTTGGAGTGAGGCAATATTATAATGCTTTACTTTTAAAAGTAGCTTTCCCGAGTGTTGCTAATCACTGAGTGCTAGTACATGCTGAAAAACAAGACGTTTAAAGAAGAAACTGCTAACATAAAGTCGTTCTGTATTCCTCCTGTAGGGGATAAAGTCCTCCTGAAGAAGCCCTGTAGTGGAGGAACTGTTATCGAGTACATCTCCTACGTCACTGAGGTACCACTCTTTTCTTTCTTTTTTAAACCGTCTCAAACTGGAGCAGAAAGTCTTAAATTAAGGCCATGGCAATTAAAATATATATAAATTCCCCAGTATTTTTGTTGTTTGCCCTGGATAACACACATGCTGAGCATAATATGTTGCTATGTGATCAGAAGATACAGGAAAAGTTGTGCTTTTTTGGTCAAAGGAATTGAAAAGTAATGGAGATTGTTAAAAATGATCAAACGGGGAAGCCTTGTTGTGATTGGTTGATTGACAGCTGTCAGTCAAGTGCTCTGTTCTTCGGCTCTCTCAGATCAGCGACGAGGACGTGAGTCTACGAGTGAACACTGATTTCCAGAGCAGCTACCTCGGAGAACCTCTGGACGTGGAGTTCACCTTCAACAGGTCCGTGCTCTTCATAAAGCCGCCGCTTCACGATTAATCCAGAATCTCACAGGAATGACCGGCTCTGTGCAGACTGACCATGAGGAGGTGTCACTGCGCTCTGGAGCAGGTCAAACACTTCGGAGACAACAGTAAGAACACACTTCCTGCTTCATACGGATTTCTAAGCAGACAGATGCTGGGAAAACCTTTTTTTTAATACAAATAAATACACATTGGTTCAATGTATGCTTGACAGCAAATAAAGAAATAGTTCACCGGGACATTTAGGGAAACAAATAAATAAAAACGTGACCTGTGCCGGCAAAATGAGTCACAATGAGCAATATAAAAAAACAAAAACAAAAAAGTTTATTATTTTTACCTTCTTTTAAAAGAAAGACGTTCATTGATGTAGGAATCGGACATCCAGCATCAACATCAGACACCTGTTTAAAGTTAATATAGTCAGCTCTAAAGAAAAAAATCAAATTAAAAGTCTTCTGAAAGCTCTAAAGCTAAATCTCATCTGTTCTTCCAATTCTGATCTCAGTCATGTGTGTATTAATAATCACAATATAGAGGTTTCAAATCAAGAAAAACAATTAAATGTAATCCTTAGTGCTGTCAATAAAAAAAAAAAATTTCAGAAATTAGTTGCAATTAATTCCACCTAATATTAAAATTTGTGTGCATTAATTTTATGAATGTAGAAAGGACACTTCAATATATTTTTACTATTTATATATCAGCATCTTTTATTTTATTTTTCACCGATACTAAGGATATCTCTATGAAATAGCTTCTCCCTGATAATAACCCATTGACTAGCCGTTCAACATTACAGTATACCAAACACAACTCGTGAGTTCATTACAAATAGAGAGCGAAAGCGGCTCACACGTGAAGGACGTATGGAGTAGGTCTGTTTGAAGCAGTAACTCAGATGTGGTGTTGTCTCTGAGTTTTGTTTCCCAGCATGCTCTTGCTGCAGCCGCCTCAGTGGAGCGGAGCGTGGACGGACGAGGACCGGTCTCCTCGAGAGGTGATCAATCAGTCCTTCATCAGAGTCAGCAGTAAATGATCGCGTGCTCGACCCGTCTTTGTTCTGATTGTCGTCAGGAGGATGAGAAGAGCCAGAAAACAGACGTTTCGTCAGCGCTGACCGCAGAGATGGTGTCTGTGGCCACACAAACTAAACCAGGTGACTGAATAAACACCACAGTCACTCAATTAATCGCTTCCAAAATAATCTCATCTTTTCAACTACATGGTATTATTTATAGTCATTTTAACTTCTATAGTCCAGATATACTACGCCTATGGCAGTAAACAAAAGGAGCAAATAATCTTTTAAAAAGTCGTTTTTGCTTCAAATAGCATCAGTTGCTTGCATTATTTCACCACTAGATGGAGACACGTGACGGTTTACATTTATTTGCTCATTGAATCATTAATTTTTAAAACTGCTGATTCAATCATTAATGAAACAAGTAAAGTATTGGAGTGAGTCCATTAAAAAGAAAATTATTAAAAATAAAAAATTATTTTATTAATTCAAATGAACCCATCTTTGAACAGTGAGGCCTATACTGTTTTGTGACAGCCCCTAGTGAATGGTGTTATTTTTCTTAGTTCTGAATCATTGGAAAATCTTGATCTCTGTTTTAAACAAACAACAAAAAAGTCATGATTGTCAGTTTACCCAGAACCATGCCGTTCTAGCTCTTCAGCATCAAGAGATCTGCAAAGTCACGTTTGCTGTAACGTCTTCATGGTCTTTGTCGTCTGAGTCACGATGAGTCCATCAGTATAGTGTGTGTGTGTGTGTGTGTTTCAGATCTGACCGTGACAGCGGAGCGTGTCCCAAACCGGGCCAGTTCTTCAACGCTGATCTGAATCCGGCTCAGAGAGAGGCTGTCCGGCGGATCCTGAGCGGAGAGTGCCGTCCCACGCCGTACGCTCTGTTCGGACCTCCCGGCACCGGAAAAACCATCACCCTCATCGAGGCCGTCCTTCAGGTGCAGCAGCGGCACATTCATCACAGACACCGCTCACATTCATACGATTCATCACTAAACATTCTCTCAGGGCTGTCAGAACAAGACGGGAATTATAAAATAACACAAGTGAAGAGAAACTCCTCCAGCGTTTGAGACGCATAAAGACACTTGTTCTGATTAATAATATTCGTCATATTTAGTTTGCTGATGCTTTTTCCATTTCAAAAGTTGTCCTTGCTCTCCCAAGCTTCTGATGGTATAGCATGTGGGGTAGGGTTCAACTGTCCAAAATATTTCAAATAAAGTGCATCCATCTATGATTTATATTCATCTTCCTCCAGGGTTGAATAAAGACCTTCTATAGCTAATCGATGCATTTCATAATAAAATTATAAGGGTACAGAAATAGGAAACAAAGCGCAGAGCATCAATCAAGAACTATATTGAAGCTAGAAGCTTTAAATAAAGTGAGTAGTAAATAAAGAACTGGTGGTTTCAGTGAGTTTTGCATAGTATTTTCTTTATTCATTATTTCAAGAACTGTTCTGTATTTGAGGTCTGAGATGTAGGAACAGTAAAGAGAGAGATTTAGTCCTAAATAGCCTGAATAACACTTCAGCTTTTATAACGTGGGGTTTTGACCAAATATATTTTGTAAATTGTTGCAACAAGATAATTTTGTGTGTAAAAGAGAGAAATTACTGCTTTGGACATGAAAGGTAACTTAAAAAATAGAAATGAGCATATAGAGCATGTCCTGATCCACGTGTTCTCACCTGTGTGTGTGTGTGTGTGTGTGTGCGCGCGCAGGTTCATCACCGTATCCCCTGCAGTCGTGTGCTGGTGTGTACTCCCTCAAACAGTGCTGCGGATCTCGTCTGCATGCGTCTGCATCAGAGCGGCTTCCTGCACAGCGCCAGTCTGGCTCGCGTCAACGCCACCTGCAGGCCGGAGGAGGTGCGGCCCACGCTGCGCACAAAACACTACACCCGGTGCTGGGTAACTTCGCCCATGTTTCACCCAGCACTGGGTTGTATTTAACCCAGCAGTTTATAGAGTGTGGACTGAGAGAGTTGCCTGTTTCTATTCTATAACATGACCGAGCTGTTGAATCTGAGAGTAATGCTGTTTTGTTCAGTCTCTGCCGGAGGAGCTGCGTCCGTACGCCAGGGCTGGAGAAGATATTCGACACGCTAGCTTCCATCGCATCGTCGTCTCCACCTGTTCCAGCGCTGGGATGTTCTACCAGATCGGTCTGCGGTGAGTGTGTGTGTCTGTGAGTGTGTGTGTGTGTGTGTGTTACGATGTAACTACGGCATATTCTGAAACAACAAATAAAAGCAGATCTAAATCACAGGAAACGGCGAACTAAACCGAAGAGAATGAGAAAATAACATGCATGCAGGCTAACAACAATCTTATTGCCAGGTTTAGATGTTGGTTCTGATCCTTCAGTGATATTTCACCTGTCTTTAGTGAGACTTTGAACATGTTGAGTTGTTTATGCTCGTCGATAGCTTGCCGTTATCATGGGAGCCCTACACTTAAAGTTACACACACCAGTGTTTCCAACCCTAAAGAGATCAAAAGAGCGTGTGACTAAACCTCGTGATGCCGTTGGATCCTCAAACTGTCAGTCAAACCTCATAACCCCGCCCCTCCTCCATCCAGAATGAAGACATATTGAAGACAGCGCCACAAAACTGAATCAAAGTCAATTTCTTTTAATTTGTCTCTAATCAATCTTTCCATTGATGTCTGGTTTCTTAAGATGGGATAATATCTGGCTTTTTCAAAATCTGAATCTAAGGGTGCAGAAGAATGTAAATATCCTTTTAAAGTTGTCCAAATAAAGTTCTTAGCAATGCATATCAATAATCAAGCATGAGGTTTTGATATTTTTACAGTAGGAGATCTTCAAAAACATCTTCATGGAACATGATCTTTACTTCATCATCATGATTTTTGACATGAAGAACCTAAATGAACTGAAAAGTGTGTATTGTTGTCTATTTCTACAAATACAGCAGTGCTGCTGACTCCAGAGTCACGTCTAAATAAAGTTAATAAGATTTACGTGCTTTCAAATAGTTAAACATGCTTGGAAAATGTATATATCATCAGAAAAGAGTGAATGATGTGCTGTGACTGGTTTTCAAGGTCAGGGTGTGTTTTGTCTTCTCTCAGTGTCGGTCACTTCACGCACGTCTTTGTGGACGAGGCCGGTCAGGCCACTGAGCCCGAGTCTCTCATCCCTCTGGGTTTACTCTCGGAGAGCAGCGGACAGGTGAGGGACCGCGGGTCCGTGGAGAAGCGCTCGCCGCTGCAGACCGCCGCTTCAGCTCTGTCCTCCGCTTCCTGTCTCAGGTGGTGCTGGCCGGAGATCCCAAGCAGCTGGGGCCGGTGGTGAAGTCCAGGCTGGCCGCTGTGTTTGGGCTCGGAGTGTCTCTGCTGGAGAGACTGATGGGAACGGAGCTCTACAGCTGCAGCGACGGACGATACAACCCCCTGCTGGTCAGACACTCGTTCTCACATCAACACTGAAGCTTCTTTACCGGATGTTTGACTCGCTGGCAGTTCACACAGTTTTATGTTTTTGCAAAAACCGAAAGAAAGAGCAGGGTTTTTTTTGAGTGCAGTCAAACAATTAATCCCATCCAAATAAGGTTTTTGTTTAGTGTGCTGTGTATATTTAGACACACACACACACACACACACACACACACACAGTAGAACTATTTATTTTTAAAACATTCATATGCACTTGCATCTACATATTTAAGAAAATGTACATGCATGTGTGTATTTATATTGACAAATAAATGATCACTTTTGATCAGTTTAATGCGTCCTTGCCAAATAAACGTAATAATTTCTTCTTCAAAAAAGGAAATATATTGACACATGAAACATTAATAGTATTACACCAGATACAGCTTGACATGCAAATAAGGGACAAAATGATCCCATTTAAGATCACATCTTGACCTTTTGTTGTAAACGTGAGGCATGAGTAGAACTGATCTTCATGTGTGGTGAGAGGTGATGAAGATGCGTGTTGGACGGGTTCTTCTGTGTGTTTCTGGTGTAGGTGACGAAGCTGGTGTATAACTACCGCTCTCACGAGGCTCTGCTGGAGCTGCCGTCTCGTCTGTTTTACGCCGGAGAGCTGTGTGTTCGTTCTCAGAGGGCCGTCGTGGACTCGCTCTGCCACTGGAGCAAGCTTCCTACCAAGGGCTTCCCCTTCGTGTTTCACGGCGTGCGGGTGAGGATAGACTCGGTCTGAACTCGGCTCTAGAGCCGTCACCGAAAGCAGAGAGAGAGAGAGAGACACTCCGGGGCGCACCACACGGCCTCGTCATTTATACATGACATCGGTAACACAGGTGTATGTGTAGGAAAACCAACAATACATTGTGTGGGTCAAAATTATGCATTTTTCTTTCATATATGTATATGTATATATATATTGAAAATGCAACATTGTTCCTAAAAAGAGATTCATTCATTACAAATCAAACAATCTACAGGACTTAAACACCCTCAAACGCTGTGTGTGTGTGTGTGTGTGTGTGTGTGTGTGTGTGTGTTTAAAGGGGACTGAGATGAGAGAGGGCAGTAATCCGTCGTGGTTCAATCCCGCTGAAGCGGTGCAGGTCATGATGTACTGCTGTCAGCTCACTAAGAGACTCTATAAGCCCATCTCAGCGGACCACATCGGCGTCATCGCTCCCTACAGGAAACAGGTGAGTGTCTGAGGTTACACCGGTCCTGGGTTTAAGGGATCTAAACGTGTTCAGATGTGAACCAAGTGTCTGACGCAAATAAAAGTCACTCCTCTAGTTTCTCCTAAAAATTTAAAGTCATCTTTTGGGGGGAAAAAAACAATTGCCTGGCTTTAAGGATAATTAGTTTACTTGTGATTTTGTCAATAATGAATATTAAGTCAAATTATAAATTACAAGCTTTGTAAAAGACTTTTAGTCTAACAATTAGTGTAAATCATTTTCAGAACAGGCACTCGATCGTGATCACTCTATAAAAATAGTTCTCTTAAAATAATTTGGACGTATGATAATCCATGTTTCTCTAGTGTAGTTTTTCTTTGAATATCATTTTAAATGGGAAATTGCGTAAATTGAGTACTTCTTGTATTTTAACCTTATCTGTGGTTGGCAGACACCTGTCTGACACACACACACACACACACACACACACACACACACTCTCTCTCAGACACACACACACACACACACACACACAGACACACTCTCTCTCTCAGACACACACACACACTCTCTCTCTCAGACACACACACACACACACTCTCTCTCAGACACACACACACACACACACACACACACACACACACACACACTCTCTCTCAGACACACACACACACACTCTCTCTCAGACACACACACACACTCTCTCTCAGACACACACACACACACACTCTCTCAGACACACACACACACACACACACACACACACACTCTCTCTCAGACACACACACACACACACACACACACACTCTCTCTCTCAGACACACACACACACACACACACACACACACACACACACACACACACACTCTCTCAGACACACTCTCTCTCAGACACACACACACACACTCTTCACGGCTGTAATCTAGTTGTTTGTGTGTTGAGGTGGAGAAGATCCGTGTGCTGCTGCACAGAGTGGGTCTGGGAGAGGTCAAGGTGGGGTCAGTCGAGGAGTTCCAGGGCCAGGAGTTCCTCGTCATCATCATATCTACGGTAACCTTTACGTCCGTACTTCACTTCAGTGCGTGTGTACTTCACGGTATTTTCATCTCACGAAACTTTCCTTTCCAAAGCATGATTCCATTCATGTTCTTCACTATTTTGAGCT